>NC_090245.1:66985567-66990567 GCF_037325665.1 Littorina saxatilis
ATAATAATAATAATAATAATAATAATAATAATAATAATAATAATAATAATAATAATAATAATAATAATAATAATAATAATAATAAATGAGCATTTATATAGCGCAACATCATAACTTTACAATTAGGCCCTATGCTCTTTGCGCTTGACACATTTAAAATCAAAACACAGTTATACAAGCACTTACATCTACATTCATAGTCAGCAACGCTTAATTAAAAGCATACACCATCAAACATACATTACAAAAGATTTTTCCACTAACTAAGTAATAAAAACATGAATAAAATAGGTAGTGAAAACAAGGAAATACCAGCTGAATACCTAATATAATAATATAATAAAATAACTAATATACTGGTCGTACAGCTTCATATTGTTATGTAACCATGCCTGATCATATTGTTTTTTCTTGTCATTTTTCGTGGCATTGTAATACACAGAACTGTATATCGCATCGTACTGTATATATTGCAATGACCTCTTGCCGCTTGTTACGTGGCATATGTTTGAGTCTTTCACGTGGCGTTGTATCTCTGTTTTTTTTTATTTTTTTTTATTTTTTTTATTTGTATGTCTTGTATTATTTTGGAATGTGTTGTATTGCACCGTGGTTAATGGTGTTGTTTCCATGGATTTGCGTGGACAATTGCTCTGCTGTGGAATACAATGATCCGTTGAAATTAGGCACATGCTGAGGTCCAAGCTATGACCAGTTCTTACGTAACCACCTTCCCATTTCCCATCCTTTCTCCTCCCTCTCCCTACTGCCACAACCACCTGCAACATTCATCCTGGCAGCTGAGCTTTTTTATAGCAGCTAAAACTTGAGGTGCACTTCGGGGAATGCAGCTGGGGAGCCTGCTAATCGTTTTATGGGCAACTCCCGAAGCTACGCTTCGAGTAAAATGACGTCACTAATGATTACGTTCGCTTCAACAACAAAATGCGCCAACATTTTTGTGGAATGTGTTGGGGGGGGGGGGGGAGGGGAGCAGGTGTGTGTGTGTGTGTGTGTGTGTGTGTGTGTGTGAGTGTGTGTGTGTGTGTGCGTTCGTGTCTGTGTGTGTGTGTATGTGTGTGTGTGTGTAAGTGTGTGTGTGTGTGCGTTCGTGTGTGTGTGTGTGTGTGTGTGTGTGTGTATGTGTTCATGTGTATGTGTGTGTTTGTGCGTGTGTGTGTGTGTGTGTATGTGTTCATGTGCATGTGTGTGTTTGTGCGTGTGTTTGTACGTGTGTGTGTGTGTGTGTGTGTGTACGTGTGTGTGTGTGTTTGTGTGTGTGTGTGTGTGTGTATGTGTGTGTGTGTGTGTGTGTGTGTGTGTGTGTGTGTGTGTGCGTGTAAAAGTACAAGTAAAAGCTAACATCAGTAAGTATATTGTCGACACACGTGTTCGAAGCACACCAAAACAAAAACATAACTTGAAAGGGTTACTCCAACTACCTTAAAATGCGACCAACACTTCGAACAGCCTCAGTCACAAAGGCAGACGACAATAATGCATCCGTAACCTACTACCCCCCCCCCCCCCCCTCCCGAGCCTCAGCACTCATATTTTGTTTTGTTTACTTAAGTCCTCCTTACACTTAATATATATAATTAACTTAATAACACGGTCTTGGACTAAGGGCCAGAAAGCAGGTGCTTCGGTGTCCCAGCTTTTGACTGAACCTTTAGTCGATCTAATTGTTGTTTTCTAAACAAAATTTGGGTTACCCATTACTCTCAGACAAGGAGCTTAACTTGCCATGGCACCAAAGACAGTGAAGTAGACATTCAGGTCCAAACGTCGAGTATGTATATTTGTTGATGTCGAGCCAATTATGAAGGCGAGTCGTGTGTTCAATGTGTATGACATGAAGATATAATATACGTTATTTGTATTGTTGACCAACATAAGTTATGGCATTTTACACAGATCGAGAACGTTAGTGTTGAGAACAAACACTTTCTCAAGCGTATGGATCCAGTACAATTCCTTGTATTTTTTTACGATTGAAAGTAGGGACGCATGTACTCTTTTGTAGTCTCAGCCAGCCGTCTAAATATGAGTTTTAGTCGGTCTCTGACGTTTTAGGGCTCACGGAAGGGAAATCTAGTGTTCACTTGATGCATCGATTGTTTCAAAGACGTTGTGTGTATATCACGCGGGACACCATTTTCCGGTTACTGAGAGTGTCAGTCATTGAAACTGATGCCACATCAGCCATGATGCATGCACACAAGATAGTCTGTTGGTCATAGTCGTGACCCTCTACCACGAAATGAGTCGCATGTCACCTCGCGCGGTTCTGCGCTAGGCTTAATATAAGTCCAGGGAGTGTCTGGTAACAGTGTGAGGGTCACCTTAGTCACAGGCTTATAACTCAAACAGTTTTCGCTCTTTTCTAAAACGGGTTTCACCACTGGATAGAGCATAAAACACTCTTTAGGAAAATGTAAAAATATGAAAATCATGCAAAGGTGACATGCGACTCATTCCGTGGTGGAGGGTCACAACCTCCACATCAGACTTCAGTACTTACACTTGTACCTACAAGCAAAATTGTAAAGGCACACTCCGTCTCATATCTGGTAAGGCTTTTACATGGGTCTAGACCATTCCTGCACTTGGTCACCTACTTAAAGTGAACAGCCTTGGTGCTCTCTGTGCACAATATTATTGTGTTAAGTATCAATTTCATGACAGGCGCTGAGTGCCTTTTTTTGGAAATAAATTCATTAACAAAAAACCTCACCACAGCAGCAAGCAGTTTGGGTGTTGTTTTTGGTATATGACCATGTATATGTGCTCTTTGATGAGTATTTTCCTTGTTATTTGATACATTATAAATGTAAATTGTATTAATTGTATATATCATGTTGTTGTTTGATTAAACTTGTAAAGCGCTTCGAGCTGTGGGGAAGCGATACATAAAATAATGTTCCATTATTATTAAAGTTATTGAGACATCCCAGTGCACTAAGGGATTTATAGAGCAAATCGAGAAAATTCATTATTGAACGAAGCGCATAGCGCTGAGTTCAATAATTATTTTCGAGATTTGCTCTATAAATCCCTTAGTGCACTGGGATTGTTTCAATAACGATATTGTCAGTACCGCTATAGAAAAAAGAAGATTCCAAACGCACATTTTGCTACGCGCATTTGAATAGGCATAAGTGTGTGGTCAGGTCGTGTACAGTAAGATCTACTTTTGTGTGGGGTGTCTCAAGTGTGTCGTGCTTTCGTCACACGCATTTTAATTTCTGTTGGTAAATTCCAGTGTAGCGTTAAGCTGAACAGTGATGATCTTTCAGAGAGACCTCATTTGAACTCGGAGAAAGGACTGTGATCTTCGTTATTTGCGATTCGAAACCTCCAGTCGAGCTTCGACGGATTGACTGTGCAGAGTGACTCCCCTTGAATTGACTCGAAGGACTCGACGGTTAGCACATTTTCAAAATAAATGTGGCATATTTCTCGTGTTGTATCTTCACTCATCGGGGAGTCTGATATTAAATATGAACGGTAAGAATGCTCTGAACCCTACACGTATTATATCCCCATCGTTTTTTCGTTCACATTTGCCCAACATGTTAATTTGCTGAGCAGGGTTTATGTCGTCTGCTAGGCTAGGGCAATCGAACCACTGCAGTCTGCACTGAGTGTGCACGCATGAGGCAGGCTGGTAATAAGTCTTATATATGGTAAGAACGTTCTGAACCCTACACGTTTTCGATTACGATTGTTCTTGCCTTGAAATAATAATTCGGAAACCATTCATTTACTGAACTGATGCAGTCGTATTTCAGTGTAGTCTGCTACGTATGACAGAGTCGATCGAGTCGGAGTCTTCCAAACTGGTCTAGCTGGTACGTTATCGGAATAACACTTGTGTTTTCTGTTAGCCGCTGGGAATTGTATACTAACTCATCATTTGGTAATGTGGATGATAAGCTACATGCCACTAACACGGCATATGAGAAGAATTTATGCAACTCGGCGAAAATTAGATGAAACACAGCGGCTTCTATTTTTAGATCAGTGGCACTGTGGCACAGGCACATGCAATCTGTCAGAAAAAAACCCACTTCTGCTTTAATTGAGAAGCAGGGAATTTATGGTCATTTGGTATTGTGGAGAATATAAGCACTCCAAGAGTGCGCTAACAGTTTTAGCGCATCGCCATTAGCCAATCAACTGGTTCACATCAGTCATGTGACATCAGTACTTACTGACAATTATTATTATTATGTTATTCCATGTAAACGCCTGACCAGAGCTGAGACAGTGAGACGGACCAGACGAGCATTTCAAGGAAGTGACAAACATAAACCAAGAAATCCTAATTCAACACGCGTCGGTCCATTTTACTTGGACGGATCGCTGTCAGTGGCTCTGGATGTAAATCATAGTCCCCAGCCAAAAACGTATTTGCTGGAATCGATGAAGAAATAAGGGTGTAAAAGTTTGGAAGACATTGGATGAGTCACTCTTCGGTACTGTCACCGAGATCGAGACAACTTTAGTCTCGCCCGGGTGATTGGATTTAGGTTGTGTAGGATCGAAGTTATTACGACTTTTTAACCCTCTGTGTGTGTGCTTGTGTGTGTGTGTGTGTGTGTGTGTGTGTGTGTGTGTGTGTGTGTGTGTGTGTGTGTGGCTTGGGGAAGGAGTTGGGAGGGGGGGCTTGCTTCAACAGATTATATCGGTCCAAATGTGCTTTTAACGTGCTTATCGTTGTGAAATAAACATATGTCAAGCATAGACCGCATAATTGTGTTGATGGGGCGGAAGGGGCTGGGTAGATATGTGCCTGATGATTGGGTGTAACTATGATTATAAACTGATGTACGTCTTTGCAATGAAAAAAACACACATCTGCTCTTGGTTTAAACAATGTAATTAGAGAATTACAAGTAACAATGCTGCATACAGTATGTAATCAATTAAATAAATTGAGCACAAGAAGCTAAGCGTATAAACGTACGTGCTACATTGTATTAACAAACAATATA
>NC_090245.1:66995567-67000567 GCF_037325665.1 Littorina saxatilis
ACTTAAAAACTAGTTAACTAGTTTGCTCATTAAAGTTGTCATTAAAATCGAATTTTCACTAACATATTTAAAAATGATTGCATCGTATTCCTCAAGTTCTCCTGAATTCAAAAATATATACATATGTCATGTTTACTCTAAACATGTACCCAGAATTACAGAAACATAGGTTAGGTAGGCCTAAATACTGCGTGTATACGCTACGCGGAGACGACCGTGACCCGTCTCGGTCTGTAGGTGTGGTTAGTCGAGAATATCTTAAATATAGTCTCGGCGATGACTGTTTGTTGGTGTTAATCTGTTACTTTGATGCCGACAGCTTGACTAAATGTTTTTATATCGCTTCACGCGACTTGTTCTTCATGTTTTGGTTATTGTCTCTTCGTTTTCCTGATACATGTATTCGTTTAAGAATCCAAAAAGTATCTAGCATTACATTGCAATCGTGTACAATTGTAGGGTATATGAAACATAAAGCTGGTGTTCGATGAGGACAATTAATGCAGAGTCACAGTCAAGTTTAGTTTGTACACCGACGTTTTCATACGCTCATTCGGAGCTGGTGCGAGGTACACCTACTGCTAGGCAACGGAAGTAGGTCACCCACTGGATGTATAAGAGTACACGGTGACAGAGAACACGTCCTTAAACTCGTAGACGATTTTTTTTTCTCTCGTCGGTTGAAATGTAGTCACGATTTTATTTTATATATCTTGGTTTAAACAAGTTTATTCAGTAAATTTCATTAGAATAATGCCGCATACATGAAATAAGGAACATGGAGCACAACAAGCTAGGCTTATGAGCGTACTCTTAAAAGCACATAAAATTTGGCGGACGATTGTAATATAACAAGTTTGAAATAATGTCAAAATAATAATGGTGAATTATATATCTTCACTCGTCCTTGTGGTTTTATGAGCCATTTCACCCAGACCTCGTCTCATCACGAATGTCTCTGCGTGTAACTGCGTGAGAAAGTGGCTGAGCGATCGCAATCTTGTCACAAAATGGTCACTTGGCCCATGGAGATAGTTGCGGAGATCGTTACTTTCTTGTCTATTTGAAATAAGGGTGCGGTGTTTTTCTCCCTCTCTGTCTAAATCTCCTTCAGTTTTTCTGTCTGGCTCTCTGTGTACCTGCGTCTCTCTCTCTCTCTCTCTCTCTCTCTCTCTCTCTCTCTCTCTCTCTGTCTGTCTGTCTCTCTCTCTCTGTCTGTCTCTCTCTCTGCCTCTCTCTCTGTCTGTCTGTCTGTTTGTCTGTCTCTATTTCTCTCTCTTTCTCTCTCTTTCTCATTTTCTCTCTCTCTGTCTCTCTGTCTGTCTGTCTCTCTCTCTCTCATTTTCTCTCTGTCCCTCTCTCTCTCTCTCCCTCTCTCTGTCTCTCTCATTTTCTCTCTGTCCCTCTCTGTCTCTCTCTCTCTTTTTTTCTCTCTCTCTCTGTCTGTCTGTCTGTCTGTCTGTCTGTCTGTCTGTTGTCTCTCTCTCTCTCTCTCTCTCTCTCTCTCTCTCTCTCTCTCTCTCTCTCTCTCTCTCTCCGGGGGCGGGAGGGGTTGCCTGGGGAAGGATGGGAACCGGGAGGATCAAGAAAAGATTAGAGCTCACAATCACTCGTACAGGCAGCTAGCTCAAAGCGAAATGGATAACCCACTGGTGCGAAAAAGTTCCGGAGTGGGAAAAGGCATGTTGCAGAATAGCTGAGGATCGACTCACTCCAAGGCCAATGCTTTTGTGCATGAACGAGTACCAAAACTTAATTTGTTCGCACTTGACTTTCAGACCCTATTCAAATTGAAACACAGTGAGCATATATGTCGGAAGAATTAACGCTGCACGCACAAGTCAGACAGACGGAGTACTGCGTATTGTGCGGCAAGAAATCTCTAGGACAGCGGCAGAAAAAAAATCAGTTTAAACCTTCAATTCGTAGTGTCTACGGATGCCTTGTGTACTGGTCTCCCTACGCAAGCCTAAAGCAAATGTATAACATCTCCACCTTCCCACTCAAACCACTCTGTCGTCCTCACTCCTTCACAAAGTTCTGTATATAAACTCTTGGACTCTGGACAAAACCCATGCACTCTGTGATCCGTGTGCAAGGAAAAAATCAACCGAATCTTCAGTATTTAGCTTCTGGCGAGAAAAGTACACACATAAACCAAAACACACAGTTGTCTTTACGTCTCCTTCAGAAAGTTCAATACTCAAACCGTGCAACTCTGGACAAAATCTATACACTCTCTGACCCGTGTGCAAGACAAATCCACCGACTCTTCAAGAATTTAGTTTCTGGAGCAGAAAAGTACACATCGAAACTAAACCAACAACTTGCCAGCAGTCTAAACATTCGATATTTAGCGCGGCTAGCGCCGTGACCTGGGCTATGGAAGCCAACGATGTAATTCCTTCCCAACGTCATAAAGAGGCGGGGAATTTCATCGTCGGTAGTTCTGATTATGTCAGAGGCTGCGGATAGTTCCTTCGGGACCTTGTCAACGTCTTCGGGATATTAGACGCACTTCCGGCGCGCTTTGGCTGGCAGAGTTGCGCCCCGTTCCTTGACCTTCTCGCGATTTCTGAAGGATTTATTCGTAGCCGAGCGAGGGTTTTGTGCTGAGCCTTCATTCATTTCCTTCCCTCTCTTCTTATTTTTTTCCCGGGATTTCTTTTTGGCTTCTACTTTTGCATCATCGCCTGCGGGTTGATGATTTTTCTTCTTGTTCTTTTCGTCCTGTTTTTTTTTTCTTTCTCCCTCCTCTTTTCTTTATTTCAAATTAGGTTTTTTTTTCAGAGGGGTATCTTTTTTTCTCTCTATCTTTCAATTTCTTTTTTTTTTCTCTTTTTGTCCCACTTATCTACTGATTTTTCGTTTTTATATTCACTAGCGGTGCTTCATTGTGTTGACGGCAGATGGCCAGATGCACGGAAACGAGTAACATTTTCCTTTTCTAATTTTTGTTTCCTGTGAATGTGCGTGCAAGAAGTTGCTTGCCTCAGGCACTTTTTTTGTGTACAAAAAAAGAGAAGAGGTGAAGCGGTTTGAGAAATTTAACAAATGTTAACCTGCTTGGTCGGACTAATCCAGTTGCTTGGATTTTTCTCCACCATTTTTATAATGTGAGTGGGCTTGTCAAACTAATGTTTTCTTTTTTCTGTCTGTTTTTGCTGCCTTTAAAAAAACAAAACATTGTTTGCGTATTACATACGATTCTGGTCTTCATCCCATGGCTGAGTATATGCATTTGTTTTTTTTTAAACGCATCTACATTGAAAGCATGCACCTGCATAAACATGTGTCTAAAACATTAATGCAGGGAGGTGTGTGTGTGTGTATGTGTGTGTGTGTGTATGTGTGTGTGGGGAGGGGGGTGGTAGAGCGGGGGGAGCTTGGTAGATGGTGGTGGGAGGTTATTACACTATTTAGAGTACTCTATCCATTCCCTCTGACTGTATAACTGTGCGTGGTGTGCGTGGAGTGTTTCAAATATAATGACCACAGATCTTTTAGGAGCGTATATCGCTACCGTTGCTGCATTCTTGTTTCCCCATATTCTGTTAAGTCTGTGTATTAAGTTGCGGAAACGCTGGCGTGTGGATGCGTGCGTGTGTGGAATTATGTGAAGACATGTATCCGGTTTCTCATTTGTTGGTAACTTGTTTCTCTTAAGTTTATAATAGTTTTAAAAACGTGTATGTTTTGCAAAGGATTTCTTTACATCAGTGCATCAAAGTATACGTGAAGTTTAACTTGAAAAAAATATGATTATCGGATTTTGAAATTACCTGCTAAAAAGGGAAACAACATATAATATGTAAAATACAATATCTTAAAGAGAACAACAACAACAACAACAAAACACGGAAAAATATAACAAAAAAAGAAAGGCCGGGAGAGGGGCGGGGGGGGGGGGGGGGGGGGGGGGGGGGGGGGGGGGGGGGGACATGTCGAATCAAAACTCACTCCAACTCACAACAAATAAAAAACGCACTCATCTGAAATGCCAAAAATGTATTTCACAAATCGGTGAACGAGATAGAAGCGATAATCATGGCTGGAGGGGTTGTCATAACGTGGGACAGGGTTCCATCTTTCTTGACTCTGCCCAAAGACCACTCCCGTCACTTTTCAGGTCCGTACTACCACAGGAACCTGAATCTACATGCATTTTCACTGAATTGAAAGTTTGCGATATTAACGATTAGAAATAAAACATCCTTAACAGGAATGTATATCTTGCAATTGTCTTGTAATACGACGTCATCTTTGCCTATCATGTTTCAAATCTCACGCTATCAGTAATAATAATAATAATAATTCTCTTTATTTATATAGCGCCTTATCCGAAGTTCAAAGCGCTTTTATGCCGTGTGAGATGGAATTTTTTACACAATATATCACGCATTCACATCGACCAGCAAACCTTTCGCGGCCTTTATTCCAAGTCACACGGGTATTTGATGGACATTTTTATCTATGCCTATACAATTTTGCCAGGAAAGACCCTTTTGTCAATCGTGGGATCTTTAACGTGCACACCCCAATATAGTGTACACGAAGGGACCTCGGTTTTTCGTCTCATCCGAAAGACTAGCACTTGAACCCACCATCTAGGTTAGGAAAGGGGGGAGAAAATAGCGGCCCGACCCAGGGTCGAACACGCAACCTCTCGATTCCGAGCGCAAGTGCGTTACCACTCGGCCACCCAGTACAGACAAGCTTCTAACAACAGCTATTACAGTTGTACTTTGGGTTTGGTAACAAGACGTCTTTTGCCTCAGACTAACAACCCCTTCTATCTCTCCAGCCCCCCCCCCCCTTCCCCCCTCTTCACACCTTGCCCTAAGTCTTGATAGATGAATGACGTTCTTCATGTTGCTGAAACTCTATGCCACTGAAGTAATGCCGTTAACAAGAAGAAGAAAAACAAATAAAAACCGGTGTCATGGACTCGCGGTGATCATACTGACAGTCGGACCGCCGCTTCGTCACCGGACTGCGGT
>NC_090245.1:67005567-67015567 GCF_037325665.1 Littorina saxatilis
CTTGTCACGCGCATGCGTGTACACGGGGGTGTTCAGACGGAGAGGAGACTATGCACAAAGTTGATTCTTGGAGATAAATCACTTGCCGAACGTGGAGGTCGAACCCGCGCCGATAGCGACAAAGTGATGTCAAGCCAGCGCCGTTACCGACTGAGCCCAACGTCTACGGAGACGGAGAGAACCATGTCAATTTGTTCAAACTGAGGCATGATCGTGGTGAAAAGCGATCGTTTTGACATTAACATTCAATTCATCAAGTAAAGCTTCACTTCGTGTTCAAGAGGCATAATTATGCCTTTTATTCGGATTTTTGACGAACAATGTTAACATAAATGGGCTTGCCAATAATATGCCAACTATGTCACCGCACCCCCATCCGCCCCCACCCCCCCTTCCTTCGCTTTTATCCAAAGGAAACACCAGGATTATCTACAGTCCCACCTGGCTCATCGTGTGCGACGTTTTAAGGACACAACAGTTAATTTGAATTGGCTTGTCAATAATACGATAGCAAGGTCACAGCATCCCCTCCCCTCCCCCCTCATCTCCCACAAACATCAGGATTCTCAACAGTCCCTCCTGGCTCATCGTGTGTGAAGTTTCAATATCGCAGCCGTGATGCCGCAAGAAAGGCGAAGCAGCCTCTGACTAGCGTTTGTTTCTATACCGCTTCCAACTCAATTCCGCTCTGTTTCTGATGGCTGGCGGCACCCACCATTCTCTGCCATTGATCCCAGCCTGTGAAAAACGCTAATTCGATTTGCCCTCTTCGCTTTGACGGGCTCTGGCATTAATATTTCATTTTCAGACTGCGCGGCTGAGCAAAAACATTGTCATGTACGCCCAAACCCCCCATGTAGCCTACTACTGCCACCCCCCTTGAACAACTTCCCCTTCGCCCCGTGTAAAGACATCCTAAGTTTGTAAGAAATATATTTTTCAAAGTCAATCAATCAATCAATATGAGGCTTATATCGCGCGTATTCCGTGGGTACAGTTCTAAGCGCAGGGATTTGTTTATTTATTTATTTATATATTGTTTTTGTTGTACTGATATTGTCTGCCAATCCGACTACATTTCAAGACTCCCTCCTATGAAGGACCTGCTTGTCTCCGATATTTTGAGGTCTTATCAGGGGGGTTCCAGTGCTTGAGATAGGTTCTGTTAGATGTTTTGGGCGAGTTCACTGGAGCTTTTCGCTCGATCCCAACTTCATCAATTTTTGAGCGGTTTAATTGCTTTGAACTGTCCCCAGGGGGTGGTTTGCCGGCAAGGTGAAAAGGCTAGCAGTGAGAGAAATTTGCATTTAAAATAAGCTTGCATAAATGTTTTGTATCAACCCACGATTACAGTGTGTTTTAACAAACAAAAGCAGTTATATGGTAAAGGGCAAGAAGCACTCCAATGAAACGCCGATACTCGAAATCATTGCAAAAATACTAACCGTACATGTACCACTTACTCTCTCGTATATATACACAAACAATCACCTCTCGCCAACACACTTACGGCTGATTTTCTCACTAAAAATAACTTATTACGAAGATCTCCATTTTGTTCTTAAAAATCAGCTCAAAGATCCACTCAACAACATCAAACGACAACTGTAAAACGCATACAAAACTATCAACCCAATCTGGTGTTTTTTTACCAACAGGTTTAGGAAGGATACATTTTCATTCCAACGCAAATGTATAAACAACATAATATAATCAGTATACTCACCCCTTTTCACGTTGGTCGTGTCGGCTGCAACAGAAAAACAAAGACAACAATTCAGATTCAAACAAACACCCAAATGAGACACTGAGAAGAAAAGAAAAGAAAATGAGGGCGACAGCAAACAAATTAAAAAGCGGCAGTTTAATGATTGCTCTCTTAAGCTCAGACGAACTGCAATCAATGCAAATTGGGGTCACTGGCCGTAGGAGGGTGAATGAGAACAAGCCTACCCTTTTAGCGGTCAATTGGCTTACTTACTGGGTGGAGGGGAGTTAATAGGGGGGGGGGGGAGGGGAGTGTTGACGGGGTGGGGAGGAGAAAGGGGGGAGAGGACATGTGTGTGTGTGTGTGTGTGTGTGTGTGTGTGTGTGTGTGTGTGTGTGTGTGTGTGTGTGTGTGTGTGTGTGTGTGTGTGCGTGCGTGCGTGCGTGCGTGTATGTGTGTGTGTGTGAGTGTGTGCGTGCAAGTGTGTGTGTGTGTGTGTGTGTGTGTGTGTGTATGTGTGTGTGTGTGTGCGTGTGTACATGTGTGTGTACGTATGTGTGTTTTTAACCTAGTTTGTTTTCTTTCTTTTTCTGTTGCAGTCTACATGACCAACGTGAAAAGGGGTGGGTATATTGATTTATATGTTGTTCTTACATTTGCGTCGAGCAGCTGAACAAAACATAAAGGTCGAACAAGGTACACTAAACAAGGGGAGATCTAGAGGAGTACGCGTCATTAATTAGCAGGAAATGGCTTTCCTTTTACAGACCTAATGAACCATTGTCTGATTCCGGCCGACTAACTGTTCTGCACAAAAACAAATTACGTTCATTCGAAGGAGAGCAAGTTGTTAACTAGTAAACAAACAGCAACGTACTCCTCTGAAGACCCTTCACAGTCAGAAATAGCCACGATTCAATAGACAATACTTGGGCTGGGTGGCCGAGTGGTAACGCACTTGCGCTCGGAAGCAAGATGTTGCGAGTTCGACCCTGGGTCAGGGCGTTAGCAATTTTCTCCCCCCTTTCCTAACCTAGGTGGTGGGTTCAAGTGCTAGTCTTTCGGATGAGACGAAAAACCGAGGTCCCTTCGTGTACACTACATTGGGGTGTGCACGTTAGACCCCACGATTGACAAAAGGGTCTTTCCTGGCAAAATTGTATAGGCATAGATAAAAAAATGTCCACCAAAATACCCGTGTGACTTGGAATAATAGGCCGTGAAAAGTAGGATATGCGCCGAAATGGCTGCGATCTGCTGGTCGATGTGAATGCGTGATGTATTGTGTAAAGAATTCCATCTCACACTGCGCCTTGAGTCCGAGTCTGGATATACGCGCGCGATATAAGACTTCATATAATTATAATAATTTTCTCTGTCAAGTTGTAATGGCCGGGTTATTGAAGAATGCGTTTCCCTTCTTTCTCATAGAAACAACGAGGCAAGCCTACACTGTCACGAGTAGCTTGACTTATTGTTTCTATGGAAAGGCAAACAACGTAAGGGAAAGCAACTCTTCCACAGCCTATACAAACTCGAGTTATTTCCGGAAGTTGTCTAGATTGGTCGTCAAATACATGAAATAACATCTTCCTTGATGAGTAAGAATCTTTAAATGTGACTGTGTTGAATAGTGACTTGCAAAACATAGTCATGATGACTAATGTCAGTTTGTTTATTCTATTTTATTTTTATTTAGACGCTAGTTAGTTTTGTCTCAGGGTTACCATTGTTTTCGTGTATGTTTCTTTAATTACCTCTTGTCTTTGATGCCATATTCAAATCCCCATTCATTGGATTATTGATTGCACGAACGCTTGATTGAAAAGCTGACTGATAAAGCGATATATATATTGATTGATTAATTGATTGACTCATAGATTGGCTAAACGATGGATAGATTGATATGTTTATTGGTGTATGATTGATCGATTGTCTCGACGTCATCATTTTAATCAATCATATTAGCCTTGATTCCCAAGATATAATCCCGTCATGAAGCAATTTGCACACATATATACCCCTAACACACACACACACACACACACACGCACGCACGCACGCACGCACGTACGCACGCACGTACGCACGCACGTACGCACGCACACACCCCCCCCCCACACACACGCGCACCAGTACCAGTATATCCTTCAGCTACAGACCAGCATCATCATTTCAGAATAGTTATATTCTTCCAACACACTGCTTCTCTGGCTATCCGGAACTACTTTAACTGAAGTATCACAAATATTGAGTGGCATTGCTACACACTAAAACAATCTTAATCCCCTATGCACGTATGCAGTCTAAGGACCCTTGAACGATCTCCTTCGAAAACCACTCTTCCCGGGCCAAATGAACTTTAACCTTGGCACCACCCACGGTTATAATGTACAGGCAAACAAGAAACACTTAAGGAGCCAATTAAACGGAACATGTCGAAAACACGCCAGAGAGTATGGAAAGCGAGGCCAACCAGAAGGAACCCGTTTTGTAAAGAGAGAGAAAGGGAGAGTCTGTGATAATAGCGGACTATTGAAAACGGGAATTCCCAAAGGAAAATCTTCACCCCGGTCTGTTTGAACGGGTTGTGCGCATGACTTGTTCAGCCTCTTCCTCATCCCTCAGGGGGGTTGGGGCGCACAATACGTGTCAGTGCGCGTCAATGCAGGGTGGCAAACATTTATTCGATCTTTTTCCTCTCTTGTGCATAAGGTCCAACTCGTGGTACAGGGCTTGCTACAGTTGGTGGGACACTTCGTTACAACAAAAAGCCATTTCATCTCGTGAAGAAGCCAAACCGAACCTCCCTGTTAGCCGTTGTTGCCAGGATCATTTTGGTTCTTTTGTAAGCTGTGGCGGTGAAGGTGATTTGTTGTCAAGGGTTGTCTGTCGTTTTGTTGAGGTTTTCGCAAAATGTCACGACGCAGAATTCAGGATTTATTTATGTTACAGTTTCAGTGCTCCCCGTTTTATCATTCCTATTCCAATTTGTCTCCACGTGCAGGATTTTGTTTTTCTTTCCGTGATCAGCGCAAGGACACTTACGAATAGAAGAAGTGATTATGACCTTGGAAGGCCAATAACGGAAACAAAACTAGAACGTCCCGATATCCCTTATTATGTTTCAGATTTGAGTGCGTTCTTGTGTGTGTTCTTGTGTGTGTTCATGTGTGTGTGTGTGTGTGTGTGTGTGTGTGTGTTAGTGTGTGTGTGTGTGTGTGTATGTGTGTGTGTTTTTCTCAAAATGTGTGTGTGTGAGTGCGTGCGTGCGTTTGTGCGTACGTGTGTGCGTGCGTGATTCCATGTGTGTATACGTATGTGCGTGCGTGAGCGTCAGCCTGCCTGTTTTCCTGCCTGCTTGCCTGTGTGTGTGTGTGTGTGTGTGTGTGTGTGTGTGTGTGTGTGTGTGTGTGTGTGTGTGTGTGTGTGTGTGTGTGTGTGTGTGTTTCTCAAAATGTCAAACTATCACAAACCTACACTTCAGTTACATAATACTCAGTAGCCCGCCCCGTAAACCCTCCATTGCAAGCCTAGGAAAAAAAACTAAATTATTCTCTCTATCTTCAGTCCTACATTCACTGAATATTACAGGCAAGTCACGCAAGTGAGGTGCGTTCGCTGGGGATCTTCATGGAATGACATTGGAGTGGGGAGAGTGAGGATCTAGCTTTTCTTGAATTCACTTTGGGTCTTAGCCCCGAGGATGCAAAACGACGTTTGAACAGTTTCGAGAGGCTCTCCCCAAGATACCAGATGGTGTTTTGACTTCAAGAATGAAGTGAGAGAGATGTGTCGACAATAAGGCTGATTAAGGTGGCGTTCGAATTGAGTGGTATTGAGGGGGAGTGGTATTGAGGGGGAGTGGTATTGAGGGGGAGGAGAAGAGGAGGTGGCGAGAAAGGGAAAGAGAGGGTGAGTTTGTGCACACGGCGAATGCACGCTCACACCCACCTCTTCTCCCCCCAAACAACACACACACACACGCCCGCCCCCCCCCCCCACACACACACGTAATCAAATGCATTGACATGTTGGTCAAACATGTAAGCCGGTTTCGGCTCTGGGGTTGTATTTCTGGCTGGAACCTTACAATGTCATAACTCATACATGTGTATAGTCTGTACTTATGTCGTGAATCCAAACATATATACATGTGCTGTTTCTGAATAGAAAATGTGGTCAGAAACAAAGAAATCGGTATCATGCACATTAAGTACACTGTTGGTATTATTGACGAAGACCACTGACTCAGTGCTGTCTTGGTCGAACGGTTTCGGCCAGCCGTCTTAAGTCTCGGTGATATATCAACGAGTGCAGTCAGTTTCACCCGTAGACAGATTGACTAGATATTTTGATGCCGCTTCACCCACATTGTTTTCATTGTCATAGGTCTGACTGCCTTTCACATTATATTAACACATCTGAGTCTGAGTCTGAGGTTGAATCTGAGCCCAAAGACAAGCCCACCTCATTCAAGCACGTAATTATCACACCACGAACCCCTCCTCATACACGTATAAATGGTAACGATGCATTGGAACATCTACAAACTCTCCATTAATATACAAGTCCCCACCCCTACCCTCACACCCTAACATAAACAAGAACGCTCATCACCTTTCTCACTTCATTGCAATCGAATAGACCAAATCTTACACAGACGAATGCACAAACCGTGAAGTGTACATCTGGCAATTTCACATCCGGAATTGGAATGCATGTACGTAATCGTTTTGACCCAATCCAGAAATGGATCACAGATAGATCGATGCCGGTCACGGATATCCCCATTTCGGAATGCCAACTCGTCCTCCCAATCAAACTGATTTAGATGGGCCGGGGGGAGAATGATGTAAACTAAATCACTCGCTTATGCAAGAGGAGTGTTTGCCATCTAAACCTGCAAAGTGTGTAGTGGTGGGTTTTTTTTAAAGAAGAGGGCAGGAGAAGTAATATAAAGTGTTATTTTTCTCCCGAGGCGGTGGTGGATGGGGGGAGGGGAGATTCTCGGGGTGCTCACTTGGTTTACATGTTTTCTTTTCCCTTTAAAAAAAACCAACAACTATTTTTTTGCAAGTTGGTTCGGGGAATGCTTACTTGATTTCAATGTTTTGCCTTCTTTCTATTTGTTTCTGTCTCTTTTTTCTCTTTACACTCTTTTTTTTCAGCAAAGCAATTTGGCTTAGTTTCTTTTCATGTTTTCCTTTTTATGTCTGATACCAAAGGGACAGCAACATGTTTGTTTTTTTCTTACTTACTGCCGAAACAGTTTGCAATTTAGTTTAAACACGAGGATACAAAGTAGTTTTAAATGGCTGGGCTAGGATGGTAACCTCGATTCGTTTTACCTAGGGAGAGAAGGGGGGAGGGGGGAAGGGGGGGGGGGTGGTTGAGGCATAATTTCCTTCCTAAACATTTGTTTCTCTATCGTATTTTAAGTTACTTCCAACATTGAAAGAACTACATTTCTAGGGCTGACAAACATTCAACCAACGAAACAAGAAAGTAAAGTACTCAAATGACAAACAGACGTTCGAACTAACAAACATTACAACAACAAAAACCGAACAATCGAAACATACACATACATAAATAGTGAGAATGTGACTGAACCCATCATGTCAATCCTCGATTTCACATAGAATCTATGTGATCATGTACTGCTCCTCTTGTATTTCACTGCTTGCCCCCCTGATACTTTACACGTTATCGTATGCTCGTACCGCGATAAACTGCACTATACTACATCTTTCTTGTAGGGACGGATAGGAGACCAGTCTTAAAGGCGAGAGTGCTATCAATAATGTGTCAATAACCTATGAGGGCATCACATCAAAGTGAGACAAATCGGTATGGAACCTCATTTCTCGCTTTTTACTCTTTGATTAGTGATTCTGGATCCGACTGGCTGGAGGACTATTTTATCGGATGGCTGAGTCCTTTCGGCTTTAGATCCTACCCCAAGCCTATGTCATCATCCATCCTCTTTCTTTCACGCTACTCTGTCCATTTTCTCTTCATTGTATATCTTCTGCTGTGTCTTTATCTCTGTCTGTCTGTCTGTCTGTCTGTCTGTCTGTTTCTCTGACTGTCCTTCTTTTTCTCATCTTTGTTTCGGGCATGTCTGTCTGTCTGTCTGAGAGAGAGAGAGAGAGAGAGAGAGAGAGAGAGAGAGAGAGAGAGAGAGAGAGAGAGAGAGAGAGAGAGAGAGAGAGAGAGAGAGAGAGAGAGAGAGAGAGAGAGAGAGAGAGAGAGAGAGAGAGAAAGAGAGAGAGATGATGATGATGGAACTTAATTTTTCAGGGATAGAGGTTTAAGGCGACGCCTTTTCTTACAACCGGTCCTTACTTCTAATACAAATGTCTAATAAATGATAAACAAGTTAAGCAACATGACAAATACACAAAATAAACGAACGACCCAGCAAACAATCGACAAGTCAGCAAACAAACAAATAAACACAAACAACAAAATGACAAAGTAAGCAACATATAAATCAAAAGCGAAACATGCAACATGTTAATTGAGGTTACACATGTAAAGTGATCGACGGTAAAATTCACACAATACCAACGTTTACACTAATGCTTACAATGATTATATGGTGTAAATGATGATGATGAAGATGATGAAGATGATGATGATGATGATGAAGATGATGATGATGATGATGATGATGATGGTGATGATGATTTGATGATGATGATGATGATGATGATGATGATGATGATGATGATGATGATGATGATGATGATGATGATGATGATGATGTTGATGATGATGATGGAAAATCGCAACATAAATTCCGCATAATACATGTAATAAAGAACATATTTTTGTAATTCATACAGCTTTGCCAATTGTTGACAGCTACTTGAGAGAGAGAGAGAGAGAGAGAGAGAGAGAGAGAGAGAGAGAGAGAGAGAGAGAGAGAGAGAGAGAGAGAGAGAGAGAGAGAGAGAGAGAGAGAGAGAGAGAGAAAGAGAGAGTGAGAAAGACAGACATACATACATATATATGGAAAGAGATAGACATAGATAGAGCGAGAGAGAGAGAGAGAGAGAGAGAGAGAGAGAGAGAGAGAGAGAGAGAGAGAGAGAGAGAGAGAGAGAGAGAGAGAGAGCGACAGACAGACAGACAGACAGACAGACAGACTCACAGAGATAGAGAGAGCCAACCAGCTACATCAGACATTGACTACCACTATGGCGTACTCCCCTTCTACACACACACACACACATCACCACATTCAACGTTTCAGCACCAACAGACATCGACCCTCTCACTCTACTTCTCTTCGTCAACACAGCACTTGTGCACACACCATCTTTCTGACCAGGGGTCACTGGCTGACCGGCCGGGATTAGGAGGCCTGAATGTCTGATTGATTAGCAATAAGCGACACACACAGTAGATGGAAGGGTGCCACGGTCCACTCATTGTTCGGTCGCTTCTTGTTTAGCTCACTGCTGACCACCAGATATTGGCCGAAGAAGGGTTTGTATAGGACCAGGCTATAAAATGGAAACCCCACTCATCGTTCGGTCGCTTCTTGTTTAGCTCACTGCTGACCACCAGATATTGGCCGAAGAAGGGTTTGTATAGGACCAGGCTATAAAATGGAAACCCCACTCATCGTTCGGTCGCTTCTTGTTTAGCTCACTGCTGACCGCCATATATTGGCCGAAGAAGGGTTTGTATAGGACCGTCCCCCTCTCTCCCCCCCCCCCCCCCTCCCCAATGTAAGGCTTCCCCCTCGCTTCTTTTCAGAATTTTTGTTTGTAACCTCTGTAAATGTTATTTTATTTTAAGACACATACTTCTGGAGATCTTAATAGGGAGGTTCCACTGTACATATAGTAGCGGGAAGGGTGCTACAGTAAACTCATTGTCCCCTCGTCACTTGTTGTGTCTAGTGATGACCACCAGAGATAGGCCGAAGAAAAGGTTCTTGTATAGGACCAGGCTATATTGCTTCTGCTATTGAAGCGTTCAGATGACTTTCATTTAGTAAGCTCTGACTCTCGTGGAATAGTTTGCTTTTGAACAAAATTGAATCCCATAAGTGTAGGATCATCATCATCGTCATCGTCGTCATCGTCGTCGTCATCGTCGTCATCGTCGTCATCGTCGTCATCGTCGTCATCATCATCACCACCACCACCACCACCACCACCACCATCATCATCATCATCATCATCACCACCACCACCACCACCACCACCATCACCACCACCACCATCATCATCATCATCATGATCCGGAAGCGCTACCGCTTTGAAACACTCG
>NC_090245.1:67018067-67041426 GCF_037325665.1 Littorina saxatilis
TTGACAGGTCATCGCAAATGACAATGACCATACGCTAGCAATTAGCAAGCAGGTTGTCTTTTTTTGGTAGTAACTGTTGGTGGTATTGTTGGTTCTTTGTTTTGTAGTTTGGTTGTTTGGTTGTTTATGTTGTTTGGTTGTTTATGTTGTTTGGTTGCTTAATGGGTGTGTGGTTTGGATTTCATGGTGACTACGTGACCACGTCTTCTTGTACAGCAGATATATATTGGCACCAGGAAGGAAACACATATCTGTTGCCTGCGTCCGAGTGAAATGATGCGCTTATCCCATGCACAAGCCAGGGCGGATCTATCCTGATATGCAAGGGAGTCTTTCTTTCTTTCTTTATTTGGTGTTTAACGTCGTTTTCAACCACGAAGGTTATATCGCGACGAGGGAAAGGGGGGAGATGGGATAGGGGGAAGGGGGGAGATGGGATAGAGCCACTTGTTAAGTGTTTCTTGTTCACAAAAGCACTACTCAAAAAATTGCTCCAGGGGCTTGCAACGTAGTACAATATATGACCTTACTGGGAGAATGCAAGTTTCCAGTACAAAGGACTAAACATTTCTTACATACTGCTTGATTAAAATCTTTACAAACATTGACTATATTCTATACAAGAACCACGTAACAAGGGTAAAAGGAGGAACAGAATCCGTTAGTCGCCTCTTACGACATGCGGGGTGCAGAGAAATAAGGATGTGGAAAAGAAGACTTTTGGTAAGTGAAATAAAGGTGATGGATCCAGTCAGGTAGAAATAAGACAATAAGAAAAGAATTGGAAAACTGCAGGGAATAGTAGGGAGAGTTTTCTTGGAAGGAAATATAGGTGAAAGGACTGGTAAGGCAGAAATAAGACAAAAGAAGAGAAGTAAAGGAGTGGGGTAGCTTAGTATAAACACTCCCGCCGCGTGAAGGCGACCCCATGGGAGCTGCAAGGGAGTCGACACGGGAAGACAGGAATAGTGTGTGCCGTAAACTAAGTGTCTAAGCTTCCGTAAACTGTGCAGCTTTCTACTCACCATTGAGCACCGTGACCTTGAGGCTCTGAATGTCGATCTTGTCCCACGCACTTCTACAGATGTAGGTCCCGGAGTCACGTGACCGGCTGTGGTCAATGATCAGCTCGCTGACCAGCGACTTGGTGACAGCAGAGTTGTACTTGGTGATCACGATCCCCCTGTGATAAACAAACAACCACATGACAACAAATATATGTGTGCTAATATATTTCGTTTGACTATCGTTAGGATAGAAAATTGTTTGCACACACCCTATGCCTCACAATTCCACACTACTCACCAGATTTGAGCTCAATTGACCCCAGAGTACCAGAGATACAAGTCTAATGTGCAGCGGACAACCAAACGAACAACCAAACAGACAGAGTGAAACCTAATAGCTCATTTATTACATAAAGGCGGCTAAAAAATCGCCATGACCGATCAAAAATGCAGAGTTGTGTTTAGCAGCATGGTATTTGGCAACCAACAGTTCAAACGTTCTAAAACATGGCGTCACGATCATAATCAAATTGCGTAACTTACAGTAAGGCCGTTTTGCAACAGTCTCTATTCTAGACAAAGCAATACATGCAAATACGTCGACTAGAAGGTGTGCGTTTTTCTTGTGGTGACAACATTGCAGTCTGTGAAGGTGGCAGACAACCCAGCTTGTCACTGTCTCTCATGACGATCTGTGGAAAGCCAGATTTTCCCCTCTACTACAGACCTAGCAATAAATGAGAGTGGTCTGACTAAGTTTTCTGTTCTTTTGGCAACAGCCTTGGAGTACTTTGCCCGAAGAAGCAAGTTTATCTGTCTTTCAGGAAGTTCTTGGTCAAGCCAGTTTTAAAGTGGTGCATGCTCTTCACTTGTCAGACACACAGAGCTATCGTGTGGTGTCGGCAGTAGGCCAACCAGTCCAAATGGATGTTAAATCGCCGGAAATGTTGTCACCATTTCGACAGAAGTGCTGAACCTGTTCTTCTTGGGGTTGGGAGAGAGACAATGCCAAGAAGTGCCTCAACATTCTGAAAATCTCCGAAACATGTTATGGCTATTTCAGCAAATGTTTGCCTCAGACACTTCATACCAACATAATCCTCGCCTACATGATGCCACTTTACCTCCTTACACAATCACATATTGAATGTGATCCACGAAAACAATTGCTCTGCCCTTAAAAGCGACACTTTGCCTTTATATTCGATCATCACATGTGATATATCATCAGCGGGCAAAGCTAATTAAGTTACTGACCCAGCGCCCAGTTTAAACTCCAAAGGTTCTTTGCTTTCTTTCTTTCTTTCTTTATTTGGTGTTTAACGTCGTTTTCAACCACGAAGGTTATATCGCGACGAGGGAAAGGGGGGGGGGGGGTGGGGGGGGGGGGGGGTGGGGGTGGGATAGGGGAAAGGGGGGAGATGGGATAGAGCCACCTGTTAAGTGTTTCTTGTTCACAAAAGCACTAATCAAAAAATTGCTCCAGGGGCTTGCAACGTAGTACAATATATGACCTTACTGGGAGAATGCAAGTTTCCAGTACAAAGGACTAAACATTTCTTACATACTGCTTGAGTAAAATCTTTACAAACATTGACTATATTCTATAAAAGAACCACTAAACAAGGGTAAAAGGAGAAACATAATCCGTTAGTCGCCTCTTACGACATGCGGGGTACAGAGAAATAAGGATGTGGAAAAGAAGACTTTTGGTAAGTGAAATAAAGGTGATGGATCCAGTCAGATCGAAATAAGACAACAAGAAAAGAATTGGAAATCTGCAGGGAATAGTAGGGAGAGTTTTCTTGGAAGGAAATATAGGTGAAAGGACTGGTAAGGCAGAAATAAGACAAAAGAAGAGAAGTAAAGGGGTGGGGTAGCTCTGTGGAAACACTCCCGCCGCGTGAAGGCGACCCCATGGGAGCAAGGTTCTTTGCAGGACGACCAACAAAACTTCAAAATAAACGTTCACACGTACTTCAAAAAACATGTACTCTTTGTGACACCAACACTTCAAAACCCAGACGACAAGAAAACAAGACAGGTTGGAACGCGTCATCCTAATTTAATTATCTCAAAAGCTATCACTTTTTGCGTGAAACACTCGGTGCCACTCGGACACATTATCTCAGTGTATTCCCAGGAAAGGGGAAGAAAGTGAAATGTAGCTGTCATTGTTGACGCCGTCTGTGTGACCAAGGCCACCAAGGTAATCACCAAAACGAATTACATGCTGCCTCGTGTCTTCAGAAGAAGGGTGCTTTTTTTTTTTTTACTAATTAGTGTCTGTGACCTGGGCAGCACCTTCTGATCTTGTAAATGTTAAGACTTCATTTGTGTCAGACTTGTCAGGTCTCTGTGGTGCCTGCTTTGGGGATTTATGTGACTGTGGGGAAAACGGTGTGCAAGTCAAGCCTGATAAAACAATTGCGAGGTCAACTTCGGGAAGTCTACTTCAGAAAGCTCGCTGCACGAAGCGTTGGCATTAAATGTTCGATACAAAAATGTCTTCGCAAAGTCTTCACAAAGTCAACTTCGGGCAACAAGGAATGCCTTTAAAGATGGCATCGAAGTGTTTTGTACTTTATTTAGCCACAGTAAGTTTCAACTGACCCATTCTCGACACGATGTGTACATTTAAAAACTTGCAAATTCATGGTTTAGGAATTAAAGAGCCGGACAGTTTTTATGGCGGTCAAGTTTTATTTAAAAATATATAAGCCTGTACTTTAAAATAATTATAAGAAATCAATTGTGTGTGTTAACACAACGAAAACCATGCACTTTTTCTTCCATAGATAACATGTCTATACGTTTTGGGAATCCAAAAAATGACAAAGAATAAGATGAAATCTTGTTTGAATCAATGACTGAACATGTATTTCAGTCATAGTTTGCAGATTTAAGAAATGACTAAACTTTTTGAGTATTTGTTGTAAACTTCCACAGCTGAAATGCAATCCCATCGTCCGGGCTTCGTCGAAGATTGCTTGACCAAAATGTCAATCAATTTGATCGAAACATGAGGGTGTTACAGTGCTGCCTCAATTTTCACAAAATAATCCGGATATGACGTCATTAAAACATTGATCACAAACATGAGAAACAAAATCTGGGGATATCATCCTCAGGAACTCTCATGTAAAGTTTCATGAAGATCAGTCCAGTAGTTTTATCTGAATCGCGCTACACACACACACACACACACACACACACACACACACACACATACACACACACACACATACACACACACACACGCACGCGCGCGCACACACACACACACACACACGCACACACACACACACACACACACACACACACACACACACACACACACACACACACCAGACCGTCATCTCGATTCCCAGTCAACGTTAAAACATTTAGTCAAAACTTGACTAAATGTAAAAAGGGGGAAGCGTCAGAAGAAAACAAAAACCAAGCAAACAAAACAACGCCAGCTCCCACAATAGGGTAAGAAAAGGAACTCAAAAGCAGATTTGTAGCTGAAACAGTGAAAAGAATAAACAAAAATACAAAAGAAAACAAGTGGAACACTATGTCACAGAAATCCCTCAAAACGCCCATTAACCTCAAGTTAGGCACCAAAATAGAAACCACGCAGCTTAGTGTAGTATTGCGTTGCACACTGTTCACTGCCAACTGCTGATCAAAGCACGTTTTCTGTGCAAAACGCCTCTACAACAAAGGAAGAATGGGCTCTTGGTTTCAACGATGTACGTGTTGTGTATGTGTGAGTGTGTGTGTGTGTGTGGTGTGTGTGTGTGTGTGGGGGGGGTTGTTTGTGGGAGTCGGTGGGATGGAGTAAAGATATATAGGTTTGCACAGGTGTGTGTGTGTGTGTGTGTGTGTGTGTGTGTGTGTGTGTGTGTGTGTGTGTGTGTGTGTATGTGTGTGTGTGTGAGTGTGTGAGAGAGAGAGAGAGAGAGAGAGAGAGAGAGAGAGAGAGAGAGAGAGAGAGACAGAGAGAGAGAGACGGAGACAGAGAGACGTAGAAAGAGACGTAGACAAAAAACAAAAAAAAAAGATAGAGGGAGGGAGAAAGAAACTGAAACTGAAACTGAAATTGAACTTTATTACCAAAGGATAGAGGTTTTAGGCAAAGCCTAATCTTACAACCTGTCCCTTATACAAACACTTAATACAGACGCACAGAATATATACTTGGCCAAAACATTATTGCAACAAATTTCAAACCCAAATTAAAGCATTAATGCCCGTGTCATTTCATTAAAACTGTATATGCCAGTTAAGACCGTTCAATTAACCCCTAGGATCACCTTTTGGGTTACATATTTATTTCACAGTGATCACGTGACCGCCGCTTAAGTAAGGGTACCCTCAAAATCGACCAGACAAAAACGGAAGAGCCGAATGAAAAATTGACAAGAAATCACAATAGGCAAAACTTTGCAACTTTGACATACGCGAAGAAAGTCAAACCAATTATCTACCCTGAATAGATTTTTTTTTGTTTTGCTACCTTGCGTATTTTGCGTGCTATGCTATTCCTACTGATGCAGGTGTCGATCGCAAGAGCGGTCAAAAACGGGACTTTTTGCGTCATTTTTTAGGGGTATCATGACAAAAAAGTCTGCACTTTAGCAATGATTTGGTGGATTGCTTTGAAACTTTCGGAATATTTTACCAACATACTAGAGATACTTCGAGCGAAATTATGGATTGTTACAGGTGTTTGTTAAAATGTTATGTAATTTTTCGAAAGAAGTTTTTAATCTCGTCATAGGATTGTTCCCTTGGGACCAAAAAAAAGGATGACTGTGCATGTCTTTAGAAAAATGATTGATACACACACTGCTAAAGTTGTATGTGCGTGTAAGCACTGACGCAAATTTGCTGGGCCTGTAAACACGCTACATATTTAAGCGATGATTCTGGTGCCACAGCGATGCCCAGCCAAGCGTGACCGTAGCATGGCACCCAGCGAGAACAGCAAAAAGCGCGAAACAGCGTGAACGTTCCATTTGTTTCTCATGTGTTTGCATGACTAGCAAATTAACGCCAGCGGCTACACGCAAATGAATCTTAGATAAAATCTGTATCAATCATTTATCTGTGGATATACACAGTCATGCATTTTTTTAAAGACAAGTAAACAATCCTATGACAAGTTTAACAACATTTTCCGAAACATTGCGTCACTTCTGGATAAACAACCGTAACGATCCAAACTTTCGCACGAAGTATCTCTAGTATGTTTGTAAAATATTCCGAAAGTTTCAAAGAAATCCACCAAGTCATTGCTAAAATGTAGCGCTTTTTGACATGATACCCATAAAAATTGACGTAAAACGTTCCGTTTTTGACCGCTCTTGCGATCGACACCTGCATCCGTAGGAATAGCATATCACTCAAAATACGCAAGGTAGCAAAACAAAACAATCTGTTCAGGGTAGATAATTGGTTTGACTAAGTACAAATGTTTAAATACTAATTTGCAAATTTTACTCAAGTGAGTTTGCCATTTCAATTATTGATCAACGGTAACCCCTAATAATTTATGCTCTTTAACTTGTTGCACTTGAGTTGAATCAATTGACAGTTGAAGATGTGAGGGTTTTAATTGGTGTTTTTGTTTAGTTGTAATCACCATACTTTTCGTCTTAACAGGGTGAATAAACATTGCATTAGTGGTGCACCATTCTGTCATCTCATCTAGACTTGTTTGAAGAGATTGGTTGACGGCTTCCAAAGACTTCTGACTGGTGTGGATTGATGAATCATCCGCAACGAACTCACATCTTACTTTCTCACCTGACACATGTAGAGGTAAATCATTTATATAAATACAGAACAATATAGGTCCTTATACAGACCCTTGAGGCACACCACTTTTGACAAAATCATTCGACGAAGTTTTACAGTTGATGAATACATATTGTGTCCGTTTTGAAAGATATGATTCGAAGAAGGCACAAGCAGAGTCATCTTTTAAGTAGCATTGTAATTTCTTTAATAATAAGGAGTGGTCTACAAGGTCAAAGGCTTTTGTAAAGTCCAGGAATAACGCTCCTGTTACTTCGGACTCATTAATAGTTTGTTTGTTTGTTTATTTGTTGCTTAACGCCCAGCCGACTACGCAGAGCCATATCAGGACGAGGAAGGGGGGGATGAAGGGGGCCACTTTTCAAGCGATTCCTGTTTACAAATGCACTAACCCATTACTTGTGTCCCAGCAGGCTTTAGTAAAACTAAATTAATACCTACTGGAAGATTACCAGTTTCCAGTATGTTAAAATAGGCTTAACCTATCTACTGCTGGACTTACATCAGAACACTAACAGATTAAACTATACATGAATCGCGAGACAAGCGGCAAGAGAAGAGATTTTTGGAAAAAATACAGGTGAATGAGCAAGAAGGCAGAAAAAAGAAAAGAATTCATGAAGAAAAAGAGAGCATGACAGGAAAGAGGAACCAAAAATCTACCTAACAGCAAACTAGAAAGCTCCTGCGGTTCTAAAAACAGGAGGGGCCTTTAATTTCATAACCGCAGTGCCCCACTGCGGGACATTAATAGCTGATAACCAAGTTTCACATAAAGAGCTGAGAGCAGTGTGGCATGAATGCTTAGAGCGAAATCCAGACTGAAATGGATGAAACAAATTCATTTGTTCCATATAATTATTCCAGTAAATATTTCTGAATATGCTTCTCCAAAGGCTTAGATAAAACAGGTAAGAGGGAAATTGGTCGAAGGTTGTTAGGGTCCGTAAGATCCTTGCTTTTTGGGAGTGGCACCACCTTGGCACATTTTAAAATAGAGGGGAAAACGTTGTGTTGTATGCCAAGGTTGTAGACATAAGTCAGTGAATTAATTATGTATGGTAAAGCAAGTTTGAGCAACCGGACAGGAATCTTATCGGGACCCATTGACTTTTTATTTGCAGAGAGAGAGAGAGAGAGAGAGAGAGAGAGAGAGAGAGAGAGAGAGAGAGAGAGAGAGAGAGAGAGAGAGAGAGAGAGAGAGAGAGACAGACAGACAGACAGACAGACAGACAGAGAGACAGACAGAGAGACAGAGAGAGACAGAGACAGAGAGAGATAGACAGAGAGACAGAGAGACAGAGAAAGGCAGACAGACATGCAGCTTTTTTTGCACACATAGACACAGGCATATTCGTATGTGCGTAGGAGTGCACACGTGTTTGTGTGTGTGCGAGAACGCGTGCGTGTGTGTTCGACAGCGCGTACACCTTCTTGCATATATATCAGTGTGTGTGTACACCCGGGAACACATGCGTACTGTGTGCGTGACTGTGTCAGGAACTCAGCGACCAAGATGAGAAAAAACAGCACTGACAACACAAGATTACAGTCCCACGTGCTGGATTCTGTAGGGATTTGGATGTCACTAGTTGTTTTCATCCCCTGTTTTGTAATTCCATGGATCAGCCTTCTTCAAGTTCAGAAACGACGCACACGCGCTTAGGTCAAAGTAGCCCATAGAGTACTCAGTGCATGTATATAGTTTAACCCATTTTGATGGTTTAACTTACTCGTTGCACGCATCCTCATATCATCATCATCATCATCATCATCATCATCATCATCATCATCATCATCATCATCATCATCATCATCATCATCGTCGTCGTCGTCGTCGTCGTCGTCGTTGTCGTCCACCGCCACCGCCACAAGACAAGAAACACTTACTGCTTGCTGTTAGAGACCAGCTTGTTGCCGTCCTTGAACCAGTCAATGTCCTGATGCACGTGGTGCCCGGTGTGCACTGTGCAGGTCAGCAATATCTTCTGGCCCAGTTCCACGTACTTCTCTCCCTTCAGCTCCAGATGCGGGTCTGGCAAGGCTTTATGGTCAAACGAAACAAAGCGTGTTTGGTTTTAAGCACTGTTGCTCAGCAAAAAGAAAAGACACCTACCTAAAGGTATTTAACAACAAAATATGCGAAGGACGAAACAACAAGACAAAACAAAACAAAACAAAAACAAAACAACCAAAAGTAAGAAAATAATTATGTTACACAATTCTATTAACAACCCAGCCAATCTTGCAACATGTAGACATGTCCTAATTAGAAATAGGATATTTCTAAAACAAACACAGAAGGAAAACAAGAGGCGAAGCCATCAAGGCTCACGTAAGAAATCGACAAACAGTAACACAAACTCAATCACTCCGTCACACACACACACACACACACACACACACACACACACACACACACACACACACACACAGAAAGAGCATAGGTGAAACTGTGCAAGAAAGCGAGACACTAGATCTAGATCTGTCTGTCTGCATGTAGCCTACTTACAGGACACGACTGCCAACTAGTCTCGGCGCGCTCAAAATAATAATGACCGAGACTTTCAGTACTTCCTTCGCGTGACGTCTAACCTTCTTACGTCATAATGTGACGTCAATGTAATGTGACGTCTTCAAATGTTAGAGTTTCTACCACAGACATACACACACACGCACGCACAAACACACACACACACACACGCACAAACGCACAGACAGACAAAGTTATGATCGCATAGGCTACACTTACGTGAGCCAACTAGTCACGTAAAGCGACGGTTTTTCTTTATTTGGTGTTTAACGTCGTTTTCAACCATTCAAGGTTATATCGCGACGGGGTAAAGCGACGCTAACACATTTAATCAATCCGTCAAACTTACAGAATGGTAGTGAACGCACTGCATTTCAGGAAGACAATGCTTTGCTGTACCATTGATTCGCGTGAGAAAAAAAACCGTAACTGATCGCTTTAAGTGACAAGCCAGTATATGGCAGTAGCATACGTTAAAGCGCTTCACACGAAAGAGAGCTTTTCTTTATTCTGTTTAACTTTCAGAGCTTGTTTTAATCCAATCATAACATATGTATCGGTATTTGGAATCATGAAATAATAAAGAATAAGATGTCATCATGTTTGGATCGATTCCTACACACACACACACATTAATTAGAATGTTCAGATTTTTAATGACTATAAACTCTTCAATCAGTTATTATGCTTCCAAGCTGAAATGCAATCCCATAGTCCGGGCTTTTGTCGAAGATTGCTTGACACAAATGTCAATCAATATTATCGAAAAATGAGGGTGTGAAATTGCCGCCTCAACTTTCACAAAATGCCGGATATGATGTAATCAAAGACACTTAATAAAACGATGACGAAAGAACAGTTTTTTACAGGAACTTTCATAACTATAACGTTTTATGAAGATTTCTCTGATTCGCTCTAAACATTCACACAGAAACACGCACAGACACACATGCACCACTACCCACGTTTCGATTCCCCGTCTATGTCACAAAAAAGTAATCAGCCCAGAGCTCGATATAACACAATGACATTAAAAAAAAAAAAAGAATCAAAAACGAAAACACACAAAGAAATAACAAAACCACTGTGTGTGTGTGAGTGTGTGTGTGTGTGTGTGTGTGTGTGTGTGTGTGTGTGTGTGTGTGTATGTGCGTGTGTGTGTGTGTGTATGTGTGAGTGTGTGTGTGCGTGTGTGTGTGTGTGTGTGTGTGTGTGTGTGTGTGTGTGTGTGTGTGTGTGATCTTAGTTAAGTTGTGTAGGTGATTTAAAACACTCACATCACGAAAGGGGCGGAACCGTCTTTCTACTAGAAAATGTCTGCCTATGCCTTGGGGATGCTCTCTGCCTTCTTGGATTAATTATATTTTAGCACTTCCTTGTGTTGCTGTCTTCAGAAACGTGAAAGGAAATCAGTTCTACTGTGTTTTAAGAAGGTTACACAATGTCTAAGACATTGCGAAAATGGACAATTTAGTGTTCAGGCGAATTTCACGTCGCTTGAAGAATTACGTTCAAGAGAAATGTGTATCTCCCCATGGTTGTTGACCTCCGCATTTGCTTGTTGTGTTCCTTGTTTATTGGTTTAGTTTTTTGCTGTTGCTTTTTTTGGTCATGATTTTGAGTTTCCAACTTGATCTACAGTTACAAAAAAACATAACAAAGAAACCGAAACAAACAAACCAAAGCCACCACCCTCCGCCCAACACACGCACACACACACACACACACACACACACGCACACACACACACACGCGCGCGCGCGCGCACACACATACACACGCACACACAAGTTGCGTTGCAAATTCAAATACACTAGTTGAACCATACGATGTACTAGTTCTCGTCACGTTTTCCTGTCATTCTGTGTTCTCTGGCTATCTAACATTTCTTTCGAATAACTATGTAATTCGGATTCTGAACAGGATATGAGACACAGCTCGTATTCTTCAAATAACATGAATTCCCAGTTACATCATACACTTCTGAAAGAAAAGAAGGAGTTTAAAGCAACAGTCCTTACCATGTGAACAATTTCACTCACCATCTGAGGTCTGGCCACGCTTGTACGAGGTATTGGACCATCCCTCCACTTGGCCATCCCTCCCCCCTCCCCCCACCACACACAAAAATAATAATAATAATAAAAAATAAAAAAAATAACAACAGCATGGGTGCTATGTGCGCAGATTGGGAATAACTCGATGAATCTCCAATCTATTTCTGGATAGACAAAAGTGGCTTTTTATGAACTTTAAAACAAATCTTACGCTGCACAGGAAGCAGTCGGGATGTGGATGTTTGGTAATTGTCCAAGTAGAGGGATGTTCTTATCCCAGGACCAGAACAGAGATGGCGAGCCGAACTATTTTCACGGGAAGGAATGTGCTTTTTAACAGATATCAAAGATTTCCAACCTCGCTCACCAACCCCCACCCCCACCCCCACCCCCTTCTCCTGCACCCCTCCTCTCGTCGCCCTATCTCTTCAATCACATTCAATAAGCTCAGTCACGCCGCAATTAAGCCAAAGGAAATATTACTTGCCCTGATCGAAAAACACAAAATATATCCCCCAGAGAAGCTTTGTGGCTCCAAAGCCAAACCCAACTTTGTAGTCAATTAGAACACAGGACTGCACTTTCTCGCCAAAGACTCACCCTTTTTGATCGGGGGACCTGCAACATAGAGAAAACGCAGTTGTAAAATCAATGCATCGATTGGACCGGTCGATCACTGGGTGGGAACAATTTACTCACAGAAAAAAAAGCCCAGCGCTTTGGCGCGTTTGCTAAAGATACTGTGATTTTAAGCGTGCAAAAAAAAAAGACAAAGACATCAACTGAAAAAAAAAAGAAGAACAAGGAACGAGGGGCAGAGAAAGTAAAACAAGAAAACATTTTTTTTTTTTTATGCGGAGGGAGAGGGTATTTGCAGGCCGGGTGAGGACGGTAGTGGTTCGAAGACTGGGGAAAAGAGGGAGGGGTGTTGATGGCAGGGGTGCATGTGTTTGAGGGAGTGGGTGGAGATGGTTGAAAGGGTGTGGGGTGGGTCTGGGGTGTAGCTGCATGGCCCCAGGGACGCGAAGAAAGAAATCGGTGGTTGGACCATTTGGCCCGGGGCTAGCATTTGTTTGTTTGGGGAATTAAAGAAGCCCCAAGGCCGACGTGTTTGAGGGGCTTTTAAGTAGAAAGTTCATCATGTGAAGCTAGAACTGTGAGTGTGTAAGGGCAAGCATACTGCCCTCCTGCCATGCACGACAGTCTGTGTCTCTGTCTTCCGACGCAAACGGAGAGAGATAGAGCAAACAAGGCAGCAATGAAAGACGACGAAAGATACGGAATCGAGACTGGGGGGAATACTTGGGGGATGCAAACAAGAAAGAAAAAAAAAGAGAAAGAGAGAGAGAGAGAGGGGGGAGAGAGAGAGAGAGGGGGGAGAGAGAGAGATAGACAGAGAGAGAGAGACAGAGAGAGAGAGACACAGAGAGACAGAGAGAGAGAGAGAGGGATAATTAGAGAAATATGCAGAAAGAGAGAACGTGTCAGAAAGAGAGAGAGAGAGAGAGAGAGAGAGAGAGAGAGAGAGAGAGAGAGAGAGAGAGAGAGAGAGAGAGAGAGATGAAGACAGAAAGAGAAACAGACAGACAGAGACAGAGACAGAAGGAGACAGAAAGAGAAACAGAGACATCCAACTCACCCTCCACTCGTAGCGTGATGTTACGACTCTGCTTGACCTTGGCAGATATCTGACACTCATAGACACCGGCGTGGTCAGGCCGGACGGGGTCAAAAATGAGATCCCAGAAGGTGAGGTCCGTCAGGTCCTCCTGCCTGGCGTCCATCGAGATGGCGTCGTCCTTAACCCACTTCTCGCCGGCGATCGCCATAAAGTGTTGCTCGTCCACTCTCTTCCACGCCACCTGGCGAGCACAGATAGAGGACAACACACGGGATAAGACGTGTACTTGGCTGGCTCCAAACAGAAGTGTTCAGAATACGAAATAAATACGGAATACAGAATATGTATTGCCCAAGGTTGGAAATTCAATTGTCAAAACGAATTTCCAGCCGTGGGCAATAACATACAAATATGCATTCTGTATTTATTCTGTATTCCAATTTGTTGGACACATATCTGCAGCATTTCACAACAATTATGGCTACCGTTTCAAAAATGTGTGTGCCACCGTCGAAGTAAAACAAAAGCAACGTGAAAAACACACATGAGCTCAATGGCCTTAACAAGAAGAACGTTATGCACAACCAACACTGCAGAAACAAAACTGCCTATTATCTAACTCATCTGCTTTCGGCCGCAACACAATAGTTATCTGTTTTATAATGACTCTATTATGTTCCTGAATCACTGTGATCACGTGCCTGGAACAATCAGAGTAGCTGTTAGAACAGCCCCACCCCCCACCCCCTACCCTTCGGCGATATCCTTCCCTCTCCGACACCAACTCTCTCTCTCTCTCTCTCTCTCTCTATCTCTCTCTCTCTCTCTCTCTCTCTCTCTCTCTCTCTCGCCTTTTCTCTCTCTCTCTCTTTCCTTCTCCCACCCCCTTTTCCCCTCGTGGTTTCATACGCAAAAAGCGAATGAACCTCAAGTGCAGTTTTTGTCCCATTGGATGGGAAGCGCACATGTGGCCTAAACCACTCTCCGTGATTATTCTCATATAACCACCTCTTTCTCACATCTCTGCCGGGGGGGCTGGGGAGAAATTTGGGGACACAATTAGCACCCTTCATTGCATGCCTCTTGCGGTAATTACCTGCAAAAATCGGCCCGAACTCTGCGGAGCGACAGCTTAGCAAACACACGTTGTGCGCGAGCATGCCCTAATTATGTTGTGGTGGTGATTTTTTTTTCATTTCAGTCATGTGTACGGAGTGCAGCACTGTGCTACAGAAAAAAAGAACCCTGCGAAATTCCAGCGTGGGGGTCCTGGGGGGGGGGGGGGGGGTGGGGGAGAAGGAAGGGTGGGGGTGAAGGGGTGGGGGTGGGGTGGGGATGGGGTGGCATGGGGTTGGAAGAGGAGATAAACTGGAGAAGGAGGATATCTTGACAGGACCAATATCTAGCCATTGCTTCTTTTAATGTCATACGTATTATTCATACTAATTAAAATATGAACACTAATTATTGATAACGAGAATGTCGCGTCGCAAACGTAGCATTGTGGTGTTGTTATCGTGTACGTCTTATCATGCGGAATACCTTTTCGACTGGCCTCACTTAATTAGCATTGGCAGAATTGGACTTTGGTATATATATCCAAGTCAACATAACTGTTTTTAGAATCAAAAATGTTTGAACCATGAACATGAAGAAAAGAATAAGAGAGGAAACAGAAAGGTACTGAGAGGGCGAAGAAACAGGCTTGGAAAACACAAGCAATGATATAACAATGGGCAACACTGCAGAGAGAGAGTGTGACAGTTTGACAGACAGAAAGTGACAGTTATGAAGAAGATGAGGGAGGAGGAGGAGGAAGGAAGAACGGAGACACCCGAGAACGACAGAAGTAAAGAGACGGATGGCAGGATGGATAACCACTCCCACAAACACCAACAGGGTATGACCTTTTGATGAAAATCGCACAGACAGACAGACAGACAGACAGACAGACAGACAGACGGACCGACATACAGTCCGACCGACCGACCGACCGACAGACAGACAGACAGATAGACAGATAGACAGACAGACAGGCAGACAGACAGAGATATAAAGGTCAGGAGATAACCAACGTGGGAGAGGGGAAGAGGGTAGAGGACCGCGAACGGAGAAGGGGGAGGGGAGGTTACATACCAATGTATTGATGGAGAGAAAAGAGAAGGTAAACGGATAAAAGAGTGTGAGAGAAGGAGAGGTATTATACACACCGTGTTGTTGATTGATTGCGTGATTGATATGATGTTTACATTGATTATATATTAAAAGTTCGATATGTACTGAGTTGTACCCAATCAAAACGTTCGGTGCCACTTATATTTATAATGACATCTCATATAGTGCTATCCATCTCACAGACTTCAACTCATTTCAGTCGAGTACTCTGTTAAAGTCTGTCTATACATGTGGCGAGCGTACTTGTTCTTTAGATAGAACGTTTTCTTCTATATACGACTTGTGCAGACACGCAATGCCTTCCAACAATAAGATGCAGAAAGACTTTCACCAAAGTAACAGTTTCTACTGGCGCCATCATATCACACACCCTGCCGTCGTTGAACCCCAAACAGACACAACACAGATTTACTAACAGTTCCTAACTAACAACGGCTCAGAAACTCTTAGTTTTCTTGGCTCAACAACATCACCGAAACTTGTCTACTCTACATTCATTGGGAGTTATTCTGGTAAGAAGACAAATGAAGGGAGAGTGTTTTAGTCTGTTCCTGTCCAGAGACGAATGTGACATCATGCCAAACCATCCATTACCTTGATCCGACAAGGCGCCAGCCAAGGAAGCCGATATGCCAATATTCAGCGTCAAACCATAGGCACCAGTCCGATAATTCTGCTAACGTATACAGTCATCATACTGGTACTGCAAATTCCTCTCATCTTGCTAAAAAACAAAAACAAACTATCAAACTGAAAAAGAAGACGAAGCTAGAAAATGGAGACAGGGCGAGTAATTCAATCGATGACAGCTAATTGTTGCTGCGGGATCAATTGTTTTTGTTTGCTTCTTCAGATTCTTCAGAGACTTTAGATTCTCTGCAATCAACTTTTGGTTCATGATTTTCTGTACATGACAGGATTGTTCTGCTTGTGAAGACTATTGTATCCATATATTCTCCTATACTGAACAAAACAATGGACATAAGTGCATGCCAGATGTTCATCGAGTTGCCATCAGTGTCTCTTTGAGACAGCTGAACAAAGTCAAATCTCATAATAGCAAATTTCAAACGATTCAAACGTCTTCAACCATTGGTTTTGTTGTATTACTCTACACAATTCGTACACACGTTTAGTCCCATTCGTCAACATAACGAGCTGGAATTACCAGAAATAAGTCAGAAGGGTTATACCAGAACGTTCAAATCGAGATCCCTGGCGCCGTATTCCTCATGTCAGCTTTGTACGTATTACCATTCTTCTCTCGTTCCCTCAAATTAGGTGGCAACAACGCTGGGCCCACCCTCGTGCTTGTACTAAACGTTAGAGTTCAGCACAATCAGCATCCACGTTGATGAGAAAAACAAACAGTCTCCACTTGAGGGGATGCAAGAGTTAAAGGGTAAAAAGTGTTGGCAGCCGCTTGAGAATAGTCTGGTTTTGTGCTGTTTTGGGTTTGTTTGTTTGTTTGTTTGTTTGTTTGTTTTTCGTTTTTGTTGATTTTATTTTTTTATTTTGGTATGTGTTTGTTTGTCTGTTTGTTTGTTTGTTTGTTTGTTTGTTTGTGTTATGTGTGTATGTTTTGTTGTCTGGTGGTTCTGTCCTTACTTGTTCATGTCTTTCATTATTTCAATTGTCGTCTGCTGTTCTCGTCTTCTTTCCGTTTCTTTTCTGTTTCGCTCTTTCTCTTGCAGTCAATTGTCCTCTGCCATATGTGTTGTCTTTTTTTTTCCCCGGTTAGATTGTTGGTTCTATCTTGGCTTCTGTCTTTCTTTGTTTCGTTCTGGCAATCAGATATTATTTTATTTGTATTTCATCCGTCTTTCTTGCTTTCTCTTTGGCAGTTAAATGTTCATTGCTTTGTCTTGCTTGGTTTCTTTATTTATTTCTGCGTTTCTTTTAACTCCGCTTCTTCTCTCGTCTTCTTTTTTTTTCCTGTTTTCTTTTTCTTAAAAAAAAATGAAGAGTGTTAATTGTCTTTCATCAGCCTATGTTGATTACTTTGTTCTTATTCGCCTCTTTTTGATCCTCTCCTCATCGAAAACCACCATTATAGGCCTATTTCTAAGAACGTGTCGCAGACGTTCTCTTTTGTTCTCTGTGAATAGTAATAGAAACAGAACAGTGCCGCGAGACGAGTAATCGCACCTTTGCTTCAAAAGTCTGAGCATGGCAACACAGGGCACACGCACTATGAATGCTACATTAAAGGCACACTCCTTCCCGTGAAATAAGTTCTTCTCACTATCTGCACTCTGTCCAGGCTTTCACAAGGGATACGATCATTCCTCCACTTGCGTACAATACATGAAAACCCAACCAATATCATATCATGAAGTGCATATTGGGAAATGCCAGGTGGAACGAGTTCGTCGATTGCAAATTGTGGCTTTAAATAGGTCAATACACCAAAACGTTCTAGAAAACGCTAATGTTATGGGTTCTTGGTATGAGCAGGGATGGCGTTATTCCATTTTACATTCTGTATATATCTGAGATGGTAAGTCAAATCGTGTATAGACTAAGGTCCTTTAACTAAGGGTCCCATAACCTTCACAAACAACACATCTCAGTGGACATCTTATTTCGTCTAAGACCATACAGTATGGTATCCAAGAGTGTTTCACCAAGGTATAGACCAACGAAGAACAAAGTCCCACGACATTGAGACTATCATCACACTCTTACAACCAGACTATTAAAGTCATACCTCTGAAGACATTTCCGCATCTATAGTCATCCAACGTAAGTCATCCAGGAAGAGTTCCTTCCCTTCGTATGGAAATTCCACGATGTTAGTCATCCAGCGAGAGTTCTTTCCCTTCCTATGCAAATGCCAAGATGGCGACCGAAAGTGGATCACGACAGAGTAGCCCTCAGCGACTCTCCTGTTGTCCTCACCTCCTCGTCATGCTGGTCATTCCCCACTTTACTGTCCGAGGGGGACTCTTCTTCAAGGCTTCGGTATCAGGTCAGCAGAGCACGCGCTGTAATTTTATTGTTACGATCTCAGCAATTCAGCGACAAGCGCAAGAAAGAACATAATGATGAGTCCCTTGAGGAGAGTCAAATCTTGGTATCGCCATACCGGCGGGCGGCGAGAATGGGAATGAGAACAATTCAGTTTGCATACGGTGAGATTTGGCGAGGGAATGCCCGCCTTGGAGGTTGGCAGCTGAGGGGTAAAGGGAATCTCTCTCTCTCTCTCTCTCTCTCTCTCTCTCTCTCTCTCTCTCTCTCTCTCTCTCTCTCTCTCTCTCTCTCTCTCTCTCTCTCTCTACAGCGCTTTTTGTCATGATACCCCTCAACATTGTCGTTGGGGAAACAACTCCCGTTTTTGCCCGCTCATACGATCGACACCTACACCATTAGGAATAGCATAGCACACGAAATATGCAAGCTAGCTAAACAAAAACATGTTCTGGGTAGATCATTGATTTACATGTCTGCAAAGTGTTGATGCACGTTGTCCATTGCGATGTTTTTGTCGATTTTGTATTGGACACTACTGATTGTGTCCGGTCAATTTTTAGGGTACCCTTATTTGATCGGCGGCCACGTGATCCATGTCAAATAAATCTTTAACCCGAAAACTGAACGGCCTGAACTGGCATATAACGTTTGAATGAAATGACGTGGGCAGTAATGCTTTATTTTGGGTGCGAAATTTGTCGCAAAAATGTGTTGGTCAAGTGGAAATGTACATGTTCGAATAATTTATTTGAGTCCTCCCTGATCCTCCCCCCCACCCCCTCCCCCTCCCCCCTTTCCTTTTCTCCCTACCTCTCTCTCAGTCGCGGTTTCTCTCTCTAAGTCCCTCTCGGTCATGGAGACAGAGGTTATTAGTCTTCCTTAGCTTTAAAATGCAATTATACTGTCTGGGGGCAAATGTCTCCATTTAGTTCTCCCACTTGTTGTGTACTACACGTGTTATTGAGACTGAATAGTAGACTGCATTTACGACCTAACCTAGATCAGTGAATCTATTGCAAGCATAAAGGCTGACTCTGTCTCTCCGTCCGCCCGTTTGTCCGCCTGTTTGTCTGCCCGTTTGTCCGCCCGTTTATCCGCCCGTTTGTCCGCCCGTTTGTCCGAACGTTTGTCCGCACGTTTGTCCGCACGTTTGTCCGCACGTTTGTCCGCCTGTTTGTCCGCCCGTTTATCCGCACGTTTGTCCGCCCGTCTGTCCGCCCGTTTGTCCGCCCGTTTGTCCGCACGTTTGTCCGCACGTTTGTCCGCACGTTTGTCCGCACGTTTGTCCGCATGTCAGCCCGCCCGTGTGGACGCCCGTCCGTCTGTCAGTTCGTTCGTTACAGGAAGGTCACTAATCTAATACTCTAATACAACAGTACCATCCATTACAACTCACGCACGCTTGCACGCGATGAGAGAGAGAGAGAGAGAGAGAGAGAGAGAGAGAGAGAGAGAGAGAGAGAGAGAGAGAGAGAGAGAGAGAGAGAGAGAGAGAGACAGAGAGAGAGAGAGAGAGACAGACAGACAGACAGACAGACAGAAAGACAGAAAGACAGACAGACAGACAGACAGAGACACGTTATCAACCCGAAACCAACATTCCAAAACTGGACCAAAAAAGCACAGGTAAACAAAGTGGTCATAACATGACACAACATTAAACAACCACTCTCTAAAACTCACTCGTTCACGCCTGGTAACAGTTGTAGAGCTGAATTGACATACAGCAGGCTTTATAGATAATTATATAAAGACATCCATAATTGGTAAAACACCGTCCAGTCGAGGTCTGCTTTTCTGGCCATATTCTAAACGCAGGTGTGATCGATGATGTAAACGAGATATAATTATCTGAGATGGGTCTTGTGTTTTTATCGTGCGGGCAGATTGTGTGTAACTTTCCGTCACTTTTTACATTTAGTCAAGTTTTGACTAAATGTTTTAACGTAGAGGGGGGAATCGAGACGAGGGTCGTGGTGTATGTGCGTGTGTGTGTGTGTGTGTGTGTGTGTGTGTGTGTGTAGAGCGATTCAGACTAAACTACTGGACCGATCTTTATGAAATTTGACATGAGAGTTCCTGGGTATGAAATCCCCGAACGTTTTTTTCATTTTTTTGATAAAATTTAATGTCTTTGATGACGTCATATCCGGCTTTTCGTGAAAGTTGAGGCGGCACTGTCACGCCCTCATTTTTCAACCAAATTGGTTGAAATTTTGGTCAAGTAATTTTCGACGAAGCCCGGACTTCGGTATTGCATTTCAGCTTGGTGGCTTAAAAATTAATTAATGACTTTGGTCATTAAAAATCTGAAAATTGTAAAAAAAAATAAAAAATTATAAAACGATCCAAATTTACGTTCATCTTATTTTCCATCATTTGCTGATTCCAAAAACATATAAATATGTTATATTTGGATTAAAAACAAGCTCTGAAAATTAAATATATACAAATTATTATCATAATTAAATTGTCCAAATCAATTTAAAAACACTTTCATCTTATTCCTTGTCGGTTCCTGATTCCAAAAACATATAGATATGATATGTTTGGATTAAAAACACGCTCAGAAAGTTAAAACAAAGAGAGGTACAGAAAAGCGTGCTATCCTTCTTAGCGCAACTACTACCCCGCTCTTCTTGTCAATTTCACTGCCTTTGCCATGAGCGGTGGACTGACGATGCTACGAGTATACGGTCTTGCTGAAAAATGGCATTGCGTTCAGTTTCATTCTGTGAGTCCGACAGCTACTTGACTAAATGTTGTATTTTCGCCTTACGCGACTTGTTGTTTGTTCTGAGCGTATCCTCTTACCTTGTTCAATTCCCTCTTGCCTCAATATGCAATAATACACCACACTTCAAAACACCTCACCGTAAAGAGGAATAATCTTTCCGGCAAACTTCAAAGAGATGAGCGTGTAATTGTTACCTTTACATAGACCGGCCACCCGCACATCAAATACTTACAACACGTTGACAGGTAACTCACAGAAATGTGCACTTGCTGTTTGACAAGCAATTAGCGGATATTCTCTCTTTCTTGGTAGTCAGACGCATTGTTCATTGCATAGTTTGCTCGCCGCTAAAGTCTTTCAATGTCTTGTGTGCAGTTCTTTGTAGTTAGATTTTAGAGTTGAAATACTGATCAGATGGGTGCAGGTAACGACAGTACGTGTACACTACTCGATGTTTCATCCTGCTGAATGTATTAGGAGGGAACGGAAAAAAACCGCTTCCATGCATACACTTCTCAGTATGCATGTGTTCTTTCTGCGCCTGTTCATCCGCTGGTCTGTCTCAGTATTATGTCTTTCTGTTTGTCTTTCTGTTTGTCTGTCTGTCTGTCAGTCTTCCCCTTCTATCTTTACCTCTCTCTTTCTCTCTCTCTCGCTCTCTCTCTCTCTCTCTCTCTCTCTCTCTCTCTCTCTCTCTCTCTCTCTTTCTCGCTCTCTCTCTCTCTCTCTCTCTCTCTCTCTCTCTCTCTTTCACACACACACGCACGTACGCACTCACGCATGCGCACACACACACACGTACCTAAAGTGTGGATGGTTACCTAAGAGGCGGCACTGGGTGTAGTGCCTTTCTAGTGCACTTGCACTACAACAGCACTGGGTGCAGTACTCGCTCCGGCATCGAAGAATTTTGCACTAAAAAATGCACAAAATTTGACCTATTTCGTCGCCTATAGAGGACGGAAAGAATGTCATTTTGAACATTGTTATGACATTCTTTCCGTCAAAAAAGTCAATTTAACGGTGTTAAATGAAGCGACCATCCACACAATTAGGTTGCCATCCAGAGTTTAGGTTGCCATCCACGTGTGGATGGTTGCCTTATGGTGATTTAGGCAACCAAACCTGTGGAAACGGGGGTACACACATACACACACACACACACACACACACACACACACACACACACACACACACACACACACACACACACACACACACACACTTCCCGTCTACCACAAACACTGCGAAACAGATCAGATTATGATCAGATGGAACTTCTTGTCTCAGCCTCAGTCACACATTTGACGGATTATTCATGAAGGCATTATCCCTCGCTTTGGAAGTAACCACGTCAGCATCGATAGAGTATCGCATTGCGATCATAAAAGCCTTTATCTGAGCTGACTGCGTATCTAGTACAGAAACGTGTGTAAACTTCATACAGAATCCAAGAAAAGCAAGAATGCTATGTTATTGGAACGTGTAATGTATGACAACACAAAACGTTACAGTTACAGTAATTCGACGTATCGGTCTTTTAAGTTGAGAGACAGACAAACACTCATAATACAGATAACAAACGCATCTGTCAAATTGTTCAAGAAACAATCGTCTAATCGCTGTTTACCAATAGGACGTTCCAATAGTATACCAGTCTTGGGTGTGTGTTTTTGTTTTGTATTCGTTCTGAATGTTGGAACGTTGGGAGTTTTTTTGTATTTTAACTTCAAATAAATCCAAGGGTAAAAGCACGAGAAAAAAACCGTTAAAGTTATTGTATTGTATTTCTGAAAAAGGAAGAAAAAAGAAGTAAGCGGATACGGTAGGCTGTACATGAGCTGGGATCATCCTTTTACGTTTAAAAATGCACACAAAAAAAAAATGTATAACCTGGCCGTGCATGCTTTGTTGGAATGTGTTGGCTGTATTAACTTGGTAATAGAAACCTGTGTCATCAATTCAGAAATAAAAATACTAAACAATCCCAAATAAAATGTTTATTGCACATGAAACAAGAGGCGAAGCCATCAAGGCTCACGTAAGAAATCGACAAACCGTCAGTAACACAAACTCAATCACTCCGTCACACACACACACACACACACACACACACACACACACACACACACACACACACACACACACACACACACACACACACACACACACACAGAAAGAGCATAGGTGAAACTGTGCAAGAAAGCGAGACACTAGATCTAGATCTGTCTGTCTGCATGTAGCCTACTTACAAGGACACGACTGCCAACTAGTCTCGGCGCGCTCAAAATAATAATGACCGAGACTGTCAGTACTTCCTTCGCGTGACGTCTAACCCTCTTACGTCATAATGTGACGTCAATGTAATGTGACGTCTTCAAATGTTAGAGTTTCTACCACAGACATACACACGCACAGACGCACGCACGCACGCACGCACAGACA
>NC_090245.1:67041626-67046626 GCF_037325665.1 Littorina saxatilis
TTAATGACTACAGTGAATATTGGGAATAATTTTTCAATAACAAAACTATGAAGAACAAAAGACATCACAGAAAAGCTGCAAATAATGAAGCTGTGATTGACAATAACAACCATACACAAATGCAGAGTACAAGAAGAATAAAGGCAGACGTCGAAGGCAGGGAACAATTAAAAATAGACCGGGCCAAAGTGAATTAAACTAAATATTACAGGTCCGGAAGTGAGCTGGAGCGAGACAGACACACAGAGACAGAGAAGAACGGGATAGACAGAGGTACAACGATGGACCGAGATAGAAGAAGACACGCCAGAAGACGCACACCAATCAAGCAGCAACAACCACTCAAAGCCACGCAGCGACACAAATAAGAGAGTAGCTTCTCCAAGGTCACACGGAAACAATGGCACAAAGGACGTCCAGTAGTGCAAAAAGGATACCCTTTAATGCCCATATTTCCTCTCCCATTTAGCGTGCTAATGACTCAACAGGGACGCCATAGTATTCGACCATTAGTCCTACGGTTTTGGGGACTTGGGGTTGCTTTAGGCTCAAAGGACTTGCTATTTGTCATCGTGCGTGGTCCGAAAGAGACCTCATTAGACACAAAAAGCTTTGTTTGTTGATTGTGATGGTCAGAAGAGAATCGTGTCCGTAGAGGCATTTGAGAGAGAGAGAAAGAGAGAGAGAGACAGAGACAGAGACACAGACAGACAGACAGACAGAGCGCAGATAGACAGTGCGCGTGTGTGTATGTGTGTGTGTGTGCGTGCGTGCGTTCGTGTGCGCGTGTGCGTGTGTGCGTGCGTGTGTGCGTGCGTGTGTGTGTGTGTGTGTGTGTGTCTGTCTGTCTGTCTGTCTGTCTCTCTGTCTGTCTGTCTGTCTGCCTGTCTGTCTGTCTGTCTGTCTGTCTGCGCAATCCAGATCCCAACAATAGCAAAGGGACCACATCAGACAAAAGCAATCATCAGAGATCAGTGCGAATGAAGAGTATTAATGAAGCTCCCAAACACGCACTCCATTAGCTAAACATTGCATGTTTTATTTTATTATCAGGCATTACATGTAATTTTGTTAGCGCTGTCGTGAAATTATATAAAAGTCACAGATGCGTGTGAAACTGCTGATTAGTTGTTTGATGGGTGGATAAACATATTAGCTGATTGGTTTTAAGTGCCGTTAATGTGTTTCATTAATAGTGTGTCAGCTTGCGTTGGCTCTTAATTTGAACAACAAGGGTTATATACTTTTCTTTACGTGTCGATTATTTTAGACAATACGAACCGATGTTCACAAAAGGAGCGGTAGCAATAAACTATTAAGTTAAAAAACAAAGGATTACTGTACTCACCGATACAAAGACGACGCAAGACGATCACGAATTTTTGCTTCTGGAAGCTTCATCAGGAAAAACAAGAACACAAAAGACAACAAAAAGCAGACGCAACACGGAACGAACAAGGTTTGAAAGAAAATTGAGGGGAAACACGCAAAAAAGGGAAGGAACTCTAGGAACGGAAATGAATGAAAGGGGAGAGAAGTGGTTGGATGATGTCAAGGGCATAGGCATACAGACTTAAAGGAATACACATAGTGGTTGGATGATGTCAAGGGCACAGGCATACAGACTATATATAAACTATGAATTAATTGAATCCTTTTGTAAGTTGCTGTTGCAATCATAATTCTGCGACAAGTATTTCAACTTACGTTCCGCAGCCAGTAATGCGAAATAGTGAAAGCTAGATCTTCTTCTTCTTCTGCGTTCGAAGTGAAAGCTAGATGACTCTAGGCCTTTTGGCCACACATCATCACATTACGTTGGTCCCAAGAAAAAAAACCATTATGGTATCTCAACGATGTATGGTCATACAGGTGTTGTTGTTTTGTTTTTGTGTGTGTATTGTTTGCTTGTTTTTGTTGTTTTGTTTTTCGTTGGTTTGTTCTGCCAAACGTATGTAATGAGGCTTTAAATCTGAGCAATAATAACTATAACATTGACAAATCAAATCAATGAAGTAAATCATACAAACATGTAAGCAAATATGCAAAAATACATCATTTATCTAAATTATGCCCGACCACATACGACAATACGACACTTCAGCCATATGTATTTGTTTAATCCGCTTAAGGAGCAAGCTTTACCGCAACATCAATCTTTAGTCATAATCCACTCACACACACGCGCGCGCGCACAGACACTCACACACGGACGCACATAGAGAGTGAGTGAAAGAGAGCGAGAGAGAGAGAGAGAGAGAGAGAGAGAGAGAGAGAGAGAGAGAGAGAGAGAGAGAGCGAGAGAGAGAGAGAGAGAGAGAGAGAGAGAGAGAGAGAGAGAGAGAGAGAGAGAGAGAGAGAGCGCTAGAGAGAGAGAAGCGGCTATTTAACTATGAGCATCGCACACACCGAAAATGCTCAAAATCTATTCGTAAATCAAACACATATTAATTCATGGATAACCATCGTACACACCAGCTGTCGTTGTTTGCCCAGACACTTTCGTTCCGTCCATTAATATCAAATAAACTAATAGTTTAAGACCGACAGGCGAAGTGGCGCAATGGAAAGACGTCGGCCTCCTAATCGGGATGTCGTGAGTTCGAATTCCGGTCGCTGTCGCCTGCTGGGTTAAGAGTGGAGATTTGTCCGATCTCCCAGGTCAACGTATGTGCAGACCTGCTAGTGACTTAACCCCCTTCGTGTGTACACGCAAGCACAAGACAAAGTGCGCACGGAAAAGATCCTGTAATCCATGTCGGAGTTCGGTGGGTTATGGAAACATGAAAATACCCAGCATGCCTACCCAACGAAAGCGGAGTGAAGCTGACTATGCTATCAGATAGTGTGGGGAACCCAAATGGGCAAACAAGCTCACACGTCACCAGAATTTCTGGAACGCTGAAGAAGAAGAAATTTCAGACCTCTCACACAATGCCCTTGCTGCTATATTCGGGGCGAAATTCAGAGCATGATGTCGTTATCTGTAACATGGATCGCTGTACTATTATGTAAAGGCATCGGAAGAAAAAGTCGATGACGATTATGTGTACATGCAGCACTGTCATGTTTTCAAAGAGCTTGATTTACTATGTAGTGCGTGAGTGCAAATTATTATGTTTGCGTAGCTTAACTTTTTATTGCGATGTGGCGTTATTTAGTGTAATCGAAAATTCAGGTACCATAGCGAGACTTTAAAATCGACTAATTTGGTGGGTTTGTTTAAGATACAAAAATCAATTTAACAAACCGACCTACCTACCCTATCTTTTTAGGTCACGTTACCCAAAACCAACATATATTTTTGTTTGGCCTTATGCATGTATGACTGTCGGGTAGTCTTGTTGTCTGCAAAAGTTCCTACTTTCAATAGCAGTTTACGTCAAGAAATTCTACTATAGTACCAAGAAAAACATACTATTTAGTTTCAGTCTTGCTAGTTCCGCATAGTCTAGTCCTACGCTTGTAATAACCGTAATTTTAAGTGTGATTCAAAATGTCAAACGTACGCGTGGTAGTCTGATCGACATACCACGAGTTGGTAATTACACGTCGCGATGAGTGAGGACGCATCGAATCGCACTGTTTGATGTGTCCCTTTGGGGAAAGGAATCAGTGTATTCAGAGTCGACTTCAAAAATTACAGGTTTTCCTTTTCGACTCTTGCTGCTTTTTTTTCTTCTGTGTTCCCCTTTCTTTCTTTCTTTCTTTCTTCCTTTCTTTTTTGATTTCGTTCTTTCTTTCTTGCTTGCTTTCTTTTCGTGATTTCTTGATTTCTTGATTCTGTCTTTCTTTCTTTCTTTCTTGTTTTGTTTGCTAACTTTGTCCTCGGCATTCACTTTTCAATTTCATCATGGTCAACCTGGTATTATGTTTTCTGCAAGGAAAAATCCCTCATGAATATGAGTCTGTCTCTCGGAGGTTACGACTGGCTCCTGCAGAATTGCCCTAACTTTTTTTTGCCTTAAATGTGTGCTTAAAATGCTTTGCAACACTGGCGTCGATTTTATAACCGTTTTAAAAGTCAGACAAATGCACGCGTCCAAATATGTATTTTGTGGGAATATCAAAATATGGAAAACATATTGCAACTTGAAGGTGTACAGTCGTGAAATATTAGGAAATAAGAAGTAACATTCCACCTGGTGAATACGAACTCACACACACACACACACACACACACACACACACACACACACACACACACACACCCACACACACACACACACACACACCCACACACACACACACACACACACACACACACACACACGCACGCATACACAATCCCACACATTCATTTACCCAATGCCCACACACACAATTCCTACTACTTTCCCCCGCCCCCACCCCCTTTACACAAACAACCCCTTCCCCCAACCACTAACCTTAACCCCCCCCCCCCACCCACCCCACCAACCTTAGCCTACCCCCTCACTCACACACATACACAATCAATAGCCCCAGACAGAATCAGAAATTCTCTGTGTAGATAAAAGCGGAGAGTCTCGCAGAGTGTTTTAACACAAGGGGCTTGTAATCCCTTTACTTTTGTTGATTGTATCGCCAATTCCCCCGGGCACCTTTGAAGTTCGGAAGCACACATGCATAATTAAATGACGCGTTACGCTCAACTTATCTCCCTAGCAGTTGATAGTGTAAATATTTCTGTCATCTCTCACGCAAAATTTGACGACAGTGTCGTAATCTGGTCAAAGGAGAGCAGAACAAAACAAGATAATAGTGGTACTTCAAGGAATTAAGAATGCCCTTCCGGACTGAAACGCGCTCAATAACGTGTCACGGATCGGGTCAAGATAAAATAAAACAGAAAATACAATGGTTGTCCTTTTTAGGAATTTAAGACAAAGGAAGACGATTTAACAAACAAAGACTTGCCTTCCTGACCCTGTCTTCCAAAGTCAAACTTATTACGTCAAAAGCGAAATAAAGTTCGAGAAGACGTCATAAAGAGTGACGTCAAGTAAACAATCAGTCGC
>NC_090245.1:67051626-67069126 GCF_037325665.1 Littorina saxatilis
TTCTCTATTTCTCCCTAAACTATTACTTGAGTTGCAATGTGCTTTTACATTTGACCAAAAAAAAACACCAAAGAAGAAGAAAGACAACAGGCGAAAAGAAAACCTTCTAACTTAGGTAATAGAAAAAGGTCCTCCGTGAAAAAAGTGGCTATATTGCTTCCACTCTGTAACGAACTGTACATAACGTCCATCTATCATGCGTTGATAGTTTTCGGCCTCAAACCAATTTTTCACATAATTTACAAAGGCTGTGACGGTAGGTTCTCTCCCTTGTAATTTTGCTAAAAATATAATGTATTTAGCAATCAAAATCATGGAATCCAACATTCTGTCTGAATACCAATTAATCTTTACACCACATATAATTAGCTCCAACGAGAACTGCACTCCATGACAGTGGACAAAATTTGTAGTTAACCATGTAAGTACATCAGACCAATAATCCTGAATCTTTACACACTGCCATAACATTGTTTCTTCTGCTTGATTACATAGCGGACATAATGGCGTATCAACTAATTTCCGCAAGAACAGGAAACGTCCTGTTGGTAAAATTCTGTACAAAATGTTGTATTGGAACCAGCGGAGCTTCTGGTCAGTTGTGCTTTTTTTAATTTTTTGAAAAACCATGGCCTTATCCATATTAATTTGTAACTCGCGTTCCCACTTCTCTAGGGCTGTTACTGGTGATAGGTCTTTAATAATAAAAAAATAAATCTGATTTACCCTGCTATTACTCAAAAAAGACCAAACACAAGCCTCCCTTACGTCATATTTTTCATCTAATGTCAATTTCAATTTTCTCTGATATGCCTTTACTGAGGCAAGTAAGCCTTCGTATAACACAAAATCAACATAAACATTTGGATATAGTTGCTTAAAATCATCATAACTGAAATATCCATTGTCGCTTAACAAGTGTCCCACAGAAACAATTCCATTTTCTATCCAATCTAACATACAAATACATTTACCAGCTCTACATATACTTCTGTTATAATGTAATGGTTCTGAAACGAACTGTTCTAATGTAAGGGGCACACTTTTGTCATACAACATATTGTAATGTCTAAAGACGTCAGCCCAAAAGGGATTTTTCACCCTCAACATCAAAACATTTGAATACTCTCCACCATATTGCTTAACTTTTCTTACCAATGGACATATTGCATACAAAATTTGTGTTACTTTTCCATCATTACACAATATGCGCTTTAACCAGCTAATTTTCAAACTTGCGAGGAATGACTTCACATCAGTCATTTTCAAACCGCCATCTTCATACAACTGACATACTGTTAAACGTTTTATCTTATCGTTTTTTCCATTCAAAAGAAAACTGTACAACATGGCATTCAAGTCTTTTAAAAACTTTTCATCCGGGTCCAGCAGGTTTGTTAACAAGTGGGTTATTTTGGACATTGCAAGTGTTTTTACCACAACAATCTTTCCAAATGGTGATATATTCCTTCTTGACCAAATTTGAAGTATTTTTCTTAATTATTTCATTTAACTTCATGTCAAAATTCAATTCAACAATATTTTTCAAATCACATGTAAAAAGAACACCAAAAACCTTGAAAGTAGCAGGATTCCAATTTAATTTCATTTCTGGTTTATATACTAAATCGTAATCTTAATAAAATATGTGTTCGTTTGCTTGTGTTTCTTTTTTATTTTGGCGGTATTTTTTTCTCGTTTTGTTTTTTTGTTTGAGTTTGATTGTTTGCTTGTTCGGGGGACGCCAAAAACTATATAGTGTGTCTTCGTCCATGCAAGCAGAAGCATCGCCTACTGTCTGTTTTGTCACTGAAACAGTTCCGAGCAACTGAAATACACAACTGTTTGGTTGTACGCTCTGTGCAGAGCTAAGCAATCCCGTTGCTCTTAAAACTGACATCAGCCTAAGTGCACACATTCGGCCCCTCAAAGCAGCCAATGCAGTATATTCTGCTTTTATCAACACTCCAAAAATCAAGGACGATACTTCCGTTTTAACGTAACATGATAATAATCCTCAGGCATGTCCAGCAGTCGTCGAGTCGTCAGCGACAAAGGATCGCTGAGCAAACTATATGTGATCACGCCGAAATGGAGAGCTATATTTCTGTCAATAACGCCACAAGAACAAGAAATCTCCATTGATCTGTTTGAGCGTGGGGATTTATTGAAGAATTAGATGGACATTTATAAGCGGCGTTTTTGTTCCAAGATAGCACACTAAATCCTCCAAGTTGTCTTTACACGATTTTGATTTTAACGTCGTAGCAGTGTTTCGAACGTTGACTTGTTCGTGTATTGTCACACACGCACACACACACACACACACACACACACACACACACACACACACACACACACACACACACACACACACACACACACACCAAACACACGCACGCACGCAAGCACACACGCACGCACAGCAAGCACACGCACACTCACTCACACACACACACACACACACACACACATACACACACACACACGTACGCACGCACGCATGCACACACACATGCACGCATACACACACACACACACACACACACACAAGCACACACACACGCGCGCACGCACGCACGCAAGCACGCATGCAAGCACACACACACACACACACACACACACACACACACACACACACACACACACACACACACACACACACTGGACTGGGTGGTCGAGTGGTAACGCACTTGCGCTCGGAAGCGAGAGGTTGCGAATTCGACCCTGGGTCAGGGCGTTAGCAATTTTCTCCCCCCTTTCCTAACCTAGGTGGTGGGTTCAAGTGCTAGTCTTTCGGATGAGACGAAAAACCGCGAGGTCCCTTCGTGTACACTACATTGGGGTGTGCACGTTAAAGATCCCACGATTGACAAAAGGGTCTTTCCTGGCAAAATTGTATAGGCATAGATAAAAAATGTCCACCAAAATACCCGTGTGACTTGGAATAATAGGCCGTGAAAAGTAGGATATGCGCCGAAATGGCTGCGATCTGCTGGTCGATGTGAATGCGTGATGTATTGTGTAAAAAAAAAATCCATCTCACACGGCATAAATAGATCCCTGCGCCTTGAGTCCGAGTCTGGAGATACGCGCGCGATATAAGACTTCATATATAATAACACACACACACTCACATACAAACGCAAACTAGTTGCGCGCAGCAGCTTAGTACTTCAGAAAAGTACCATCACAAATGTTGCGGGGATGGAAGGGAAGCCCCAGAGAGTTGGCCCTTTCAATAGGATTACAGCTTAGGAAGCCAACATAGTTCTTCAAAATGTAGACATCAAACGAGCCAAAGTAGTCAATTACTTTTCGGCTACTAATTGCTGACGGATCTCAAAAGCCGATTTCACTAAAGCGTCACGTTGCTGCAAGGAAAATGATTGCCTCTGGACTCCTGTCTGTCCATCGGAATCCACGACCGAGTACAAACCCAGGTGAATTAATTATAGGATGGTTGTAGGACTTTGACTGGAAGCGAGTGGGTTCGTTGTAAACCAGTCTTACGTGTCTGCATGTGCGCTGGGCAAAGTAAGCTATATTAATTATCTATATACTCTCTTGTATTATTTCGTGACAATTGCAAAAACGTGGGCGGGCAACGGCTGCCGAGAGACGGATGATATAGACTTGCACTTCGTGCACCGGCGAATGTGTGATCGTGAAATTGTGTGTTAGTTTGCTTGCTGTTTTGCTTGCAGGGTTGGTTGGTTGGTAAGGTGGTTGGCTATTTTGCTTTTAGTGGCGTGTTGGACTAATTAATTAGCGAACCGACCAAGATCAAACTCAGCAGAACGAGACAACGACAAGACTAGTAATACAAGGTAGAAAAGCAACAGTGGTGACCACAACAACGACGATGACAACAACAACACGAATAACAACAACAGCGATACTAACTAAACCATACACATACAAGAACATGAAACAGGTGGGTGCTTTTTTTTGTTTATATAGCTCAGTGGCATGCATGCTGCTTAAACGCTTTTTATGTTGTGGGTGTGTTGCTTTTGTAAGGCTGGGAGCATCCTTCTTCATAGATCTACTTTTGTGTTTGCACCTTGAACGTTTACTTTACATTTCTACGGGTTGTCTAAAAAAAAAAAAGGCGCAATGTTTGGAACGCTTTCATTTACGTCAAGCTGTAAATTTGTCTGCGAATATCATTGCTAACATTATGATCGCACAACACACATACAGTGCAGCTATATGCGTTTTCATTTTCGCCACAGTTTTCATGATGGACAGTGTTCATATTGTACTCGTAAACAGTCGTAAACATTATAGCCTCACGCCGGTGTAAAGGGGATCAAGCATTAAAAGGCAGAGGTTGTGTGTGTGTGTGTGTGTGTGTGTGTGTGTGTGTGTGTGTGTGTGTGGGTGGGTGTGGGTGTACGTGTGTGTATGTGTGTTTGTGTGTGTGTGTGTGTGTGTGTGTGTGTATGTGTGCGTGTGTGTGTGTGTTTTGTGTGTGTGTGTGTGTTTGTGTGTGTGTCTGTCTGTCTGTCTGTCTGTCTGTCTGTCTCTTCATGAGTGCGTGTTTGCGTGCGTGCGTGTGCCTGACTGAGCCTGTCATTTGAGAATTGTTTGTGTTTCGGTTGATTGAGTACATAATATTGCTTCCAGCTTCATACACTAAAAGCGGGTATGATTTATTTGGCTTGTGATCGATTTGCGGTGTGTGTGTGTGTGTGCATGCGCGTGTGTTCGTGTGTGTGTGTGTGTGTGTGTGTGTAAGTGTGTGTATGTGCGTACGTGCGTGCGTGTGTGTGTGTGTGTGTGTGTGTGTGTGTGTGTGTGTGTGTGTGTTCGTGTGTGTGTGTGTTGCTTGCGTGAGTGTGTGTATGTGCGAGTGTATATACGTGCGTAAGTACGTGCTTGTGTGCTCGCGCTGGTATGCTTGTGTGCATTTATGCGTGCGTGTGTGTTTGTGTGCGTGCGCGCGTGCGATCGTGTGTGTGTTTTCTTATACGCTTGTAAGTCCATCCATCTGTCCGTACCTGTCATGCCTTCTGAATTTCTGTCTGCCTCTTTGCTGTTCGTGACCAGACTGATTAATATGGCTATTACATCGATTATGTGTATACCGTCTAGTGAGGGCCCCAAAGGGTTTAAAATCGTGATCGTGATTGGCGTTTTTTGACCTTTCTGTGACCGTGATTGCCGAAATTTCCATTTCTGTGATCGTGATGGGACTTTGCCCGTGATCCGTGATGACAAAAAAATCAAGTCTCCCTGATCGTGATCGTCATTTGTTTTCGTGATCGTGATGGGCATTATTGCAAAGCATTTTATTTTCAACGTACATTTTTCACAGCTGTATCACTCTATGATCCTCTATTCGTCAAGGAGCCAATCCCGATTGAAGGGAAGCAACAACACATTCAGAAATATAATTTTGACAGAGATCCAATCAGAAGGCAAATTGCAAAAGTCTGCCAAACTTCATCCAATGGAAGGGCTTCGTGCAAAAGTTTTGAGTGCATTCAGTCAAATTCGAATTCGAAGATCAAAAATGGCGTGCAGCGGTACTGTCATCGAACTTCTGTTATATTTTGTGGATTCAAGCCAGACCAAAGCAGGCGGCGAGAATGCCTTCCTTCTACGGGTCGGTCTTTCCGAAGACGAAATATCAAGGTATGTTGATCTATGTTGCTCTATGACTGTTCTGAATGTAGGCAAAGATCTTGAAATTTGTTCAAGATCTTTGAGTTTGACTTTGAGTGAGATCATTGACATTGTCGACATTGCCACGTCCGGCTGTCACTCGCTCAGTGTGACCTCGACTGGCTCGAGATCGAGTCTGCGTGTAGCCAAAACCGAAACTAGAAATGTGTTTTTTCATCCCAGCAACGTGGACACGCTTGGCATAGATTCTAATTGTCGCTTCTTTGCATTAAGCTTGGATTTATTTTAGCGCCTGTAAACTTTAATATCAACAATGGGTTAAATTCAGAAACAATGGCGGGGAGATGTGCCAGTTTGGGTCACTTGATCCTCATGTCAAAGACGATCAAAGTCATGTTCGTTGGGGATTTTGTCAGGCATGCTACTTTTCCGGTAATTGCCGGAAATTCGATAAAGCCGTTTTCAAAATCCGGTAAAGTCAAATTTATTCCGGTGAAGTTGAAAAATTTCCGCAAAAACGATCCGTGTGAATATCGCGCAACGCGACCGGGCGCCGGTCTGAATGAAGCCAGCGCACAGAAGTGTTGTTTTCACCAGTTTGGAGGTGTGTTGAATGGTGGTGGGGGGAGGCTAAAATGGGATTTTTAACAAGATCACAACACTATTACAGCCCTGAAAATGATGCCCAGAATGCACCAGATTGCACAGATTTTAACCGTTTTTTCCGCCTCTGGCACTGCGCGCCTCTTTCGGGTAAAACCATTTTTGGCCTGTAGCATTCCTGTTTGTTTTTCAAGGCCATGAAACCAGGCGATGGTGTACCTCAAATTGTATGGCAAAGTTGAAAATAAAGAACCCATCACACATACATGTACTTTAATTTCAATCCACCCAATAGTTTTTGAGAAAATAGGTTTACAAGATTTAGCTCTGGAAATGTAAAATTGTGCAAGTATATATTCATGTGTGTGAGTGAGGGTGTGGGAGTTGAATGTGTATGAGTGGAGAGAGAGAGAGAGAGAGAGAGAGAGAGAGAGAGAGAGAGAGAGAGAGAGAGAGAGAGAGAGAGAGAGAGAGAGAGAGAGAGAGAGAGAGAGAGAGAGAGAGAGAGAGAGAGAGAGAGAGAGAACAATGAAAACAACATTCTTGTTACTGATTACAAATCATGATATGTATTTCTATGTGTGTATGAAAGAGAATTCAAAAAATAATAATAAAAAAGTGCAACAGTTCTCACTTTGTGTTGAATAAACAATAGATCCAGAGGAGCAAATTACTGTGTGGTTGTGTTTACTTTGACACGTGCTTTCTGTACATGCAACTTTTACCGTGACCGTGATTTGCCACTGGTGTTCGTGATCGTGAAAACAAAAATCAAGGTAACTGTGATCGTGAAAGCTAAAATTTCCCTTCCCGTGATCGTGATGATACCCCCCCTTTGGGGCCCTCTCTAGTATTTTGAGGGGTTGTACATGGGGTAGGCAAAATCAAGGGGGGGGGGGGGGGGTCTCAACAAAATCACTCAGTTGGTACAGCTTGACTCAAACCAATGCAGCTCCACCCTCATCTCTGTCATCCATCTACTTCATGCTGAGGTACTGGAGCACTAATCCCTTACTAACGCTTGCTGTCAGAAATGCAGGCAACTCTTCAAAATTCCATATGCCCGAGATTGTATTTGCGACTTACTCGTTTTTTGAGCACAGATAACTATAACATAATTATGTTCTACGTGAGCACTTTAAACCTATCAATACTAAATACCGAATTGCAGACCGACTTCTGTCTTGTGTGTGGCGCACGTTATAAGTCAAAGCAGCACCGCCCTGATATGACCCTTCATGATCGGCTGGGCGTTAAGAAAACAAACAAACAAACCGAATTGCAGACAACTCTGCTATTTATCCACCAATCTGAGATTTTCGGTTGACTAAATCTGCTATGCGTAAGCACGCTTTTAAAAGAGACGGACGCCACGGAGAAAAATATCTCCGCCAGGCAAGACAAGGACAGGAACATCTTGCGCAGAGGAGCTTTTCTACATTTAGAACTCAGAACTCAAAAAGTTAAATCAATAAAACTTGAAAGTTTAATGCTGGCGAGGAAAACAATGTCGAAATCAACAGACGTTTTTACAATGTACAGACCATTACCCGACATGGTATTTTCCGCGTCAGGACATTACAATTTTGGAAATGATTTGAGAAAGAAACGGGCGCAATTATGCGCGCTAAAGGCATGCGGCATGTGTGCTCTGCCTCATTAGGATAAACATCTCATTTAAAGATGAATTCGACTATTAAGCCTGCAAAACAAAATGCTGTTTGTAAAGATTCCAGGAGACGGAACCACGACCAGAATGTGTTATCACATAAGACAGGAATAAGGAGTTCTTACGCGGGGCAGCTTTAATACTTTAAAGATGACTTCAATGCTGTACTAATGACGCCGAAAAAAACGTTCAGAGCACAATGCTCGACAAGAATAAAGATAACTGTGTTAATGCTGCGCAATTGTCATCTAAGGTGAACAGGCCTGCCCAGGGCTGGACCTAGTGTATGAGAGGAAGGGGCTTCCAAAATCAGGCAGGGGTACAGGGACTGGTCAGGCGTTGACATTAAGCATTTGAAAGGGGTATTTTTGATCTCTCCTTCAGATACAAAAACAGATTTACAGTATTTTGCCGGGTACGAATTGTGTGTGTGTGTGTGGGGGGGGGGGGGCTTCCAGAAACCAGGACCCCCCCTCCCCCCTCCCCAATCCATGCTTGCTGCCTTGCACAGGAAAACTCGGTTTTTAACTTGACATCCTGGTGTCAGCAAGTACTGTATGTAATTTGTTAAGGGGGAATACTACACACATGACAACAGGAATAGAGACACTTTTCAGAGTGCAGTGACCGGCAACAATTGAGATCCAGATACATTCAGCCTCTGTCTATCTATCTGTCTGTCTGTCTGTCTTTTTATCTGTGTCTGTGTCTCTGCTGTGTGTCTGTCTGTGTGTCTATGTGTCTGTCTGTGTCTCTGTCTGTAAGTCTGTCTGCGTGTCTGTCTGTCTGTCTGTCTGTCTCTCTCTCTCTCTTTCTCTCTCTCTCTCTCTCTCTCTCTCTCTCTCTCTCTCTCTCTCTCTCTCTCTCTCTCTCTCTCTCGCTCTCAATTGAAGCTATAGGCAATAACATAAACTCGTGTTCAAGGTGCATTGACTATTGACAAGGCAAAACCAGTAGGTACATATCAAATGTCGATGGCAGCTCTTTACTGTAGTTCACATTTCAAAAGCTCTGAATACTGCTTGTAAGCACTCTTGGTGCCAAAGACCACTTACCACGGGCATGATGCTTCATCAGACAAGTAGACTAAGGACTAATTGTGTGGGGCAATTATCCATGTATGCTCTTGATTTCAAAGCCTATAGTTGTGCATCCAACCGACCCGAAGAGGAGACAGGTTTCACAGTGCAGTGGCTATTGACAGTCAAGATAATACTCACGATGCAGACGTCTTCATATTGCAGACTGCATTTTTAAAGCAGCGCTTGCAAAGTTCGATCTTGCGCCCTTGCGACTCAACAATTAGAAGGTACAGCAACTATGGGTTCTGCTTGAAGACTATTTTGCATAGCAATTTGAACAACCAGCTTGCACTTTCTCGGCTCAACAGTAGGAACACTTTTGTGTGTGTTCAGTGCATCGCAACTTTAACAACTAGCGTGACGATCCGGCTATGCAAATGTAGCCGACAAAGGTCACACTGCAGGGAAAGACGAGACAAAACAAGATATTGTATTCGGTAGAGACCATAGCCCCTTCTACATCAAACATGACAATATATTACTGGGAAAGAATCTCTGAAAAGCCACTGATACTATTCCCCCCATTTTTGTTTTAAAAAAAAGCAATAAATCAGTAAACACTCAGCATGTTCACATTCTGTAATTACTATCGGTGCCAATGATAATGTTTGAGAATACAAAAGCACAAAGTCAGAGTAGGCCTACATATCCTTTCAAGCCAGATCAACCCAACACTTTTTTCTGTGGCTTTTTGCAGAGCCATATAGTACTTTAAAATGCACATGCACTCTTCGCACCAAATTCATCATTAACTATTTGATCGTTTTCGTACTCGAACTTACCCATAGTTTACTTATTCATTCCTTCCTGAGGAGGACATCAGGGGGAGAAATCCCCAATCCTAGAATCCTTGATTAAAGCGACTGCGATCGAATTCGCGTGTCTCTTCCTACTCGCACTAAAACTGGTTCAAGGCTCCAGTGTCTCTGTCGAATGAACTTAATTGCCTAATTCATCTGAGCATCGAGTGATTGCTGCTGTCATCGTTACTCCACAGAGACGGAAGAAAGCAAGGAGGGTAAAGAAAGAGACCAACGTGAAAACTGATAGCCTGACCTGTGTGCTTTATAGAGAGTTGCCCAAAAAGAACACCTCGTTCTTGTAAGGAACTTCACAGTTAGCGAATCTTACATGTCAAAAGAACACTAACAAAAACAATCATGTATTCCAAATTTAGCGTAACGGCCATTGGTATTATTTTGTCCCAACACATTTGTTGTTCGTCCTTCGTTGTCGTAGCTATGACCGCAGACTCATGGTACGCTTTGATGCCTGATCTGATGGGTCTGGGGATGGCTGATGAGGCCTAGCTGGGCCAGGAAACTCTGCCACATACAGTGTATACAAGGGTAGGTACAGCTGGTGATCAGGTACTGGCAGCTCTGGTTTTTCGGCAAACAATAATAAAAAATAATAATAAAACATTCGGAAAACCCCTTTTAAACAGATATGTAGGACAGTAGTAGCAGCCCTTCCATTGCGCTTGGTTTATCGGAAACACACAGTGTACGCTGAACCGACCTGAACACATTTACACACAAAAAAAAACACAAAAAACACACAAAAAACATGTCCATTCTTCTTTTTGGAGCAATGGCAATTGGCAATCATACTAGAAGCAAAATCAACACTAAGGCTTACATCAAGACCCCACCAGTACAAACACATTGACACCACTGAAGGCATACACGCGCTCGTTTAGTTCAACTACTGTGCACATAAAGACACAAATTGCATGAACAGGATTGCCTTTAATGCATTTCTTTTCAAGCCTGGACGAAAATTATTTAAACTATGTACTACAGAACCTTGTGTGTATTGTGTGCCAAAATTGATAACGCAACTAAGATACACTATAGATTGCGCTCACCCAACACAATCTAAGAATGGATGGATGGGTCCCGTCTCCAAAAGAGAAACTTGAAAATCAAATTGAAGGAGCCGGCACAATGAATGTTGGTGCGTTTCGGTCTGTCTGCATCGGGATTGGTTTAGACCTAAAGTCACTTTGCAGGATTAGCTCGCCTCATTCGCTGAGACTTCGTCTCGTTACCCCTGTTTCATTGGCTGATTTCAAACTTGTCAACAAAGGATTGTACAAAAGAGATTTTTAGTACGTTTTTGGTCTTTTTGTACTTAACTGTTTCTGATTAGTCTCGTTCATTTGAGACCAGTTTTTGTTTGAGTTCAGGATTGCTTTGCTTTATAAATTTTTTTTTTTTAAATAAAGGAGGGGGGGGCTGTGATGTTGTCTGTATGTTGTATCGCATCGCGATTGATTTAAAACCAGTGTTGCGATTAGTTCGAAACTAAGGTAGACCCTCTTCATTCAAAATGCACGAGTAGGTGTGGTTGGACCTACATAATGATTCAGAGCTTTGCATCAGGTTGCCTCATTCAAACATTGAAACAGTGTCATTAAGCTAATGAAATAACTCTGAACACGTTTTCAATAAGGAAATGCAAATAATATGGAAATGAAAATAAGAAAAGGTCTGAGAATACTTGGAATTATATGTCCCTGACATTACTTTTCTGCCTCGATAGGGATTTATTTCCCACAGTCAACTGTGTGCAGTCTCTCCTCGGTGTCCGAACATCCCCGTGTGCACGCATGTGCACGAGAAAGAACCCAAGTTCACAGCGAAAGCCTCAGGGCTTGGAAACATGAACGCATAGTATGTATGCTCGGGAGGGGTGGGGGGTTCAAAGTAATGACAGAGAGAGAGAGAGAGAGAGAGAGAGAGAGAGAGACACACACACACACACACACATGTATACACACACACACACACATAAACACACACACACACACACACACACACACACACACACACACACACACACACACACACACACACACACACACACACCCCGACAGGGAGACGGAGATAGAGAGAGAGGGAGAGAGATATATACGAATCATTCGCATCAGTAGGTTCATGTCGGCTATTGTTTTCCTCTCCCTTTCCTGTATTTACTTCCAACACTGCACCCAAGCCGACCCAGTCACGCTGTCCACTGGCCTACATACACACACCTCCTCCATACCTAAACAAGTCGATTAATTGCCGCAGTCTCGGAGTCTGTTTGCAAACTCAGTCCAGAGCCAAAGTCACAGAGGCACACAGGCAGCCAGCTTTCTGACCAGCCCCTCTCCACAGGGTGAAGATTAGGGTACTTAAGCCCCCGAGACAGTTCACCATCGATCACCGATTAAAGAGTAGTCCTACCCTTGCCTACTTCTCGTCTGTGGGTCTCGTCCGATCGGGATTTGAACGTCCGTTCCGAGATGAGGATTGGTAGTCTCGGTAAACCTCGCTAAAGGTCTCGGCGACTGATTGTCAATTACCACTGTTTGACGAAAGAATGCGACTCGCTGATATAGTTTCTGGGGGCAAGGAGAGGGTCTGGAATTGTTTGGCAATTAAGCGATACCATTTTTATAACCTTCAACAATTTCAGGAGGACAGAGACTTTTTTTTTTATTAACGCCCAATTCCTTCTTAGGACAGGTTTACACAATAATTCAAAGATTTAGCAATGACATTTAAAACTGACTGTTGAAAAAAAACCAGTGTTTGCTAATCGAAGCATTTAAAACAGCCGACCGAAGCGTCAAGCGTGTAACTGTGGGGGGAACAAATGTTGGTTGACACATGTGTAACTTGAGGGCCCCAAAGGGGGGGTGGGGGTATCATCACGATCACGGGAAGGGAATTTTTTAGCTTTCACGATCACAGTTACCTTGATTTTTGTTTTCACGATCACAAACACCTTGACGAATAGAGGATCATAGAGTGATACAGCTGTGAAAAATGGACGTTGAAAATAAAATGCTTTGCAATAATGCCCATCACGATCACGAAAACAAATGACGATCACGATCACGAGACTTGATTTTTGTGTCATCACGGATCACGGGCAAAGTCCCATCACGATCACAGAAATGGAAATTTCGGCAATCACGGTCACAGAAAGGTCAAAAAACGCCAATCACGATCACGATTTTAAACCCTTTGGGGCCCTCTAACTTTGCCAAATTAATGCGACGAAAACTTCCCTTTTAAAACAGAACATAGTTAGACTGTTGGTTTTTGGTATTTTCCCTAGTGAAAGTACATTACCTTACTTAGCACACGTACGTAGAAACCTGGACGGATGTCTGGTTGTAGACAAGATGATCCACACGAAGTGGATTTATTTGTTATGCATATGTTATTGGCAAGACATAGGACAAAGAGGAGTGGTGAGATTTTCAATTTCATAAATGATTATGGAAAAAGCAAGGTTATTGAGGAAAGTGTTCTTAACAAAACAAACACTTACATGCATAGTCCTTCCTGTTTAAACGACCCTGCTCACCATATTAGATCTGTCTACGATTTTAAATGGCATAAGGCCATCCCTCCACCAAAAATCAGCAGCTTGTGTTTGTTCTGCGCAAAGCGGGACTTTGTTTAGCAATTTAATCCTGAAAAGCCACGAGTGGCAATCTGCAAAACAGTCTCATCAACAAATTGAATAATGGACATAAAGCTGTCATGGTGTTGATTTTTGGTATGTGTCCAAGTGCAGGATGGTCATATTCCATGCACACATTTGGCCAGATCTGATGCAGCAAGCAAGAATATTTGCGCGGGAACGACTCTGCCTTTAAGAAATGAAAAAAAAGAAAAAAGAAAACAAAAGACGTTACGAGCAGGTGTTATGCAGAGTGAAACAGAAGTGAGGGAAGAAAGAGAGGTAAGAAAAGGTAAGAAACAAAATGATAAAATATAGAGGTCTCTGTACATATACACATCTACGACAAACATCGGAGTAGAAACCTGACAACGGAAATTGAAAAATAACAGAAACAAAAGCAAAGTGCCGAAAGCTACAAAGTGCCAAAACAGAGAGAACAACGGCAATGCTCAGAGAGACAGCAACAGCTCTTTTAGTGATTGCTCCATTATGAAGAAAAACAAGCGGCAAGCATATACTGCCAACACGCACTAAAAATGAATGCAAATAACGGGGAAAATAGAACAAACGCACAACAACATTAATAATAAAAAAAATATTAACTTAAACAAAAGCATAAAAGACAACAACAACAAATACAGTCATTAAACGAAAGATAAAAAAGAAATAAAGAACGAACAAGAACATACAGGAGAGGTGTCAAAACCCTACGAAGAAAAAGAAACATTGAGATGAAAAACATCCCGCAGAAGTAAACAGAATAAAACAAGTCGCGTAAGGCGAAATTACTACATTTAGTCAAGCTGTGGAACTCACAGAATGAAACTGAACGTAGTCCGCCGCTAGTGCAAAAGGCAGTGAAAGTGACGAGCCTGTTTGGCGCTGTAGCGGTTGCTTCATAGCACGCTTTACTGTACCTCTCTTCGTTTTAACTTTCTGAGCGTGTTTTTAATCCAAACATATCATATCTATATGTTTTTGGAATCAGGAACCGACAAGGAATAAGATGAAATAGTTTTTAAAACGATTTCGGAAATTTAATTTTGATCATAATTTTTATATTTTTAATTTTCAGAGCTTGTTTTTAATCCAAATATAACATATTTATATGTTTTTGGAATCAAAAAATGATGTACAATAAGATGAACGTAAATTTGGATCGTTTTATAATTTTTTTTTTTTTTACAATTTTCAGATTTTTAATGACCAAAGTCATTAATCAATTTTTAAGCCACCAAGCTGAAATGCAATAGCGAAGTCCGGCCTTCGTCATAGATTACTGGGCCAAAATTTCAATCAATTTGATTGAATAATGAGGGTGTGACAGTGCCGCCTCAACTTTTACAAAAAGCCAGATATGACGTCATCAAAGACATTTATCGAAAAACTGAGAAAAAAAATCCGGGGATATCATTCGTCAAATTTCATAAAGATCGGTCCAGTAGTTTAGTCTGAATCGCTCTACACACACACACACAGAGACACACAGTGACTGTCACACACACACACACACACACACACACACACACACGTACCTAAAGTGTGGATGGTTACCTAAGAGGCGGCACTGGGTGTAGTGCCTTTCTAGTGCACTTGCACTACAACAGCACTGGGTGCAGTACTCGCTCCGGCATCGAAGAATTTTGCACTAAAAAATGCACAAAATTTGACCTATTTCGTCGCCTATAGAGGACGGAAAGAATGTCATTTTGAACATTGTTATGACATTCTTTCCGTCAAAAAAGTCAATTTAACGGTGTTAAATGAAGCGACCATCCACACAATTAGGTTGTCATCCAGAGTTTAGGTTGCCATCCACGTGTGGATGGTTGCCTTATGGTGATTTAGGCAACCAAACCTGTGGAAACGGGGGTACACAGACACCCTTACACACACACACACACCCTTACACACACACACACACCCTTACACACACACACACATGCACACACACACACACACACACACACACACACATACACCACGACCCTCGTCTCGATTCCCCCTCTATGTTAAAACATTTAGTCAAAACTTGACTAAATGTAAAAAAACACACCTATACGAAACAAAATCACTTTTACGACATAAGATGCATAAGATAAGTCGGTTTCAACGTATGCGGGCCGGTCTGTTGCTTATGTCGCAGATACAATCTGGAACTGAACCAAACCTTTTTTGCTATTATTTCTTGTAAGGTGTGCTTCTTCTTCTTCTTTCTTTGTCCTGTGCATGAGTGCAGAAAATTCGACAGACTGCTGCATATCAGTATCCACAATCAAGCGTGAAATAAGGTGTCATTTTCCTCTGCCTCGCTCCATTATCAGGGAAGGTAAGAGATGAAAGCCTGCGGGAAATTTGATGCCAGGGATCTTCGTATTTGACGAGGGTAAATATAGTACATTATCCGGCCTATGGTAGAAAAAAAAGAGAAGTAAATCGTTTTCTCTTTTATTTACTTCTTCCATCTTTTTTTCTGCGTTGAGATTTGTCGGTATGTGGTTTAGATGTGCGTGCATGGATACAGAGGAAGGAAGGACAGACGGATCTCATTTCATTGCTTGTTCTTTTCCTCTTTCCTGAGGTCAGAATTTTCGGGAAATGGTGCATATGTACATGTCTGGTTGAATTGACAGATTGATAGATCCCAAAACAGATGCACTGTTGGAAAGACAGTTGAACAGAACAACAAACGAACGAACGAACGAACGAACGAACGTATTTAACGAACGAACAGGCGGATGTATTGCTAGTCGATGGATGGAGGGAGCCTGGAAGGCCAAGGTAATGAGAAAAGAATTTGCCTGTACAGAAAGAACGTTATCTTAACATCCCGAGGTCAGAAAGAACTTGCACCAAATGTGTATCACACGACATAGGTGATGAATTCCATTATTTATTTGTCTGTGATTTTTTCAAAGAAGAAAGAGCTGAGTTGTTACCACCTTACTATTGGAAAAAAAACTAATGCACTTAAATTTAAAAAAGTTGTTTGCTACTAACAAAAATAAATTGCTAAAGAATATTTTGGACTTTATTAATAGAATTTGTAACAGTTTTTTATAATGTTTCTATTTTCTTATTTTTTTATTTACTATATTAGCATATATCATGATTGTATTGATTGTATTTATTGTTCAAAATGCCCCCATGGGTTATGGACTAATAAAACTTGAACTTGAACTTGAACTTGAGAGACAGAAGGAGGGACCTGGAGACGGAGTTCGAGAAACGGTTGGAAGAACCCTTGAGCGGATGGATGGATGGATGGATGAACGAACAGACGGACGGTTGGTTGGATGTATGGATGTATGGATGTATGTACGGTTGGTTGGATGGGTAGCTGGATGAATGGATAAACGGACGGACGGACGGACGGACGGACGGACGGACGGACGGACGGATGGACGGACGGGCGGTCGGACGGACGGACGGACGGACGGACGGACAGACGGACGGACGGACGGACGGACGGACGGACGGACGGACGGACGGACGGACGGACGGATGGACGGACAATTGGTTGGACGGATGGATGGATAGATGGATGGATGGTTGGATCAACAGATGAACTGTGACATGAATAAAGACCGGCTGGAGATGGTAAGTAGACAGGGGTGATGCAATGTATGGGATCGTAGTGCTGGCAAAAAAACCACCGTATTGACAGGACTGGTCGAACGTCTGATAGGATGAAGAGAACGTGGGGAGACTCAATGACTCACGACAGTTGCCAACCAACAGTCTTAAATACCTGATGCTAGATTCACATTCTCCACACCTATATTGCCATTTGTTTCTGTTTGGTGTTTTGCTTGTTACTGCAAAGACTCGTGGGTCGACGACCTGTGATTGTTTTGTATTATGATTAGAATTTAAGCTCGATACCTAGATAGCTGAGGCTAGGATTAAATGTTTTTACGCATTACTATTAACTATTTACCTCAAAGACCCAAATCCCTGAAAACGTTGCCGTCATTTTGGCACATCTGCCGAATATCTTCACAGCTTGGAAAAGATGACAGCAAGGACTGCCTTAGATTTTTGA
>NC_090245.1:67074126-67076626 GCF_037325665.1 Littorina saxatilis
ACAAAATGGAATGTGGCGCTAGTGGTATGACACGGTGGTAAAATGACACTTGGCCTGTGAAATGTCGCAAAAATGGGATGGGGGCGAAATGGGCTAACGGCGAAACGGGATTGCGCCAAAATGGGATGTGGAGCTAATGGTACATGACATGGTGGTAAAATGACACTTGGCCTGTGAAATGTCGCAAAAATGGGATGGGGGCGAAATGGGCTAACGGCGAAACGGGATTGCGCCAAAATGGGATGTGGAGCTAATGGTACATGACATGGTGGTAAAATGACACTTGGCCTGTGAAATGTCGCGAAAATGGGATGGGGGGCGAAATGGGCTAACGGCGAAACGGGATTGTGCCAAAATGGGATGTGGAGCCAATGGTACATGCTATGGTGTTAAAATGACACTTGGCCTGTGAAATGTCGCGAAATGGGATGGGGGTGAAATGGGATAACGGCGAAACGGGACTAATAGATCCCTTGACTTTGGGGTAGTGCGACCCAGTCACTGCTAGCTTTCCACTGGGAGGAAGCGACCGGAATTTCCCAACGATGGGACATCCTAGTAATGAAAAAAAGAATGAAAAAAAATATCTTAAAATTAACAGAGTCGCGCTACCCCAAAAGTCAAGGGATTTCGTTTTTGTCCCTTGACTTTGGAGATGACAAGAAAATATCGGGCGCAAAAACGTGATTCGTAAAAATGTTTACAAATCACGGGTTCACACATGTCGCGTTTACGGTGATGGCTCTCAAAACTTGCATAATGCGGTTAAAAAGAGCTCCAAAAGGTCGGTTCAAAATCTAATTCTGGATTCTTTACGTACACACCATTTTTGTATTTCTCCAAAATATATTTTCCTATTTCACTTTCACGTTGGTGTCTGACACATGCATTTCTACAAAGGAAACATGATCAGAAGCAGAAGCAGAAGGAACAGCATTAGCAGCAACAGCAGCATTTTGACTCTTTTTCTGTTAATCTGTGTTTTCTGTCGGTCGGTCGGTCGGTCGGTCGGTCGGTCTCTCTCTCTCTCTCTCTCTCTCTCTCTCTCTCTCTCTCTCTCTCTCTCTCTCTCTCTCTCTCTCTCTCTCTCTCTCTCTCCCTGTCTCTCTCTCTGTCTCTCTCTCTCTCTCTCTCTCTCTCTCTCTCTCTCTCTCTCTCTCTCTTTCTTCCCCCCGGCCCTCTCTCTTTCTTGATTTTGCAGACAGTTTGCCGATCCCGCCGAGTATTTGCTTTCATGTCCATTACTCGCAGCGCTGTTAGCACGGCTGTCAGTGGAGCGTATGTTTGCTGCCAGTTATTCAAAACTTTGCAAAGATCTGTCACAGCGTATTAGCATGCAGCGTTTTCTATTTTCGTATATATAGCCTGTTGGGGGGGGGGGGGGGGTGTAGCGGTGGATATTTTTTATAATATATTATTATCTAAACAAATCAAAGCAACGTTTATATAGTGCTAAAGAAGGTAAGTTGTTTAGGGCGATTATAGCTATCTTCTATTGATGTGAATTGATTCAAGCTTTCGCGGTTTGAGTCCTGTACGCGTAAAATTGCAAGTGTTTTCCTCCGGGGTGGATAGTTACCTATGTTTGGTCGAATCACTAAACACTTTACCAAGGTAGAGCCAACATGATTAAGACTGAGTAGCACTTAACCCTTTTAATAACACAAGCTAGCACTAATCGTCCTGAACAACTTTTCTGTTCAGGCACTACAAAACGTTGCCTTCATGTTGTTATTTAAATCTTAAAAACCGTCCACCGGTGGCCGCTCAAACAGGCCGTGCATTCTCCTTCATCAGTCACCATATCTAATTTGGCACTGCTTCCATCGCAGACTCCATTAGTGCTGAAACGTTGCAGTATAATACTGACACTGAATCCTTTCATGTTATACCGACAACAGATTGTCGTAAAGAGACCAGAAACCTTCACGTACGACATAAAAACGCTAACATACTAAAACAGCCACACGAAAACGGCTGAACAAACCGAACTCTCAAAACGATGACCGAACATGGTGAGGGCATGCCAACCGAAATACAATTGTGCACCAACGCGGAAACTATATTCATGACTTATCGGACTTCATTAATGACTCAAATAAATCATCAAGACATAACATAAAAGTTAATTGCAACGCACGAAAAGCAATGTCAACCAGTGGTTAGTGTTCCGTGAACATTATTGAGCAAGTCATGCAGAAGACACACACAATAATATCAATGAATTATCGGTCGTCGTAACTATGCGGTTACAACTGAATGCTGCGTATTAAAACAGTTATTCACTTCGCTACAGTCCATCAGGTGCTAATGGAGTCATGAATTTTGTAGCTGTCAATATTCAATTGTTTGTATAAACGTTGCCTTTACATCGTCGACCTGTAAGCAAGTCAACTCGATATTTTCCAGCGTAACATTTTCTGAAGCCCCTTAATTTGAATGTCGCAGTAGCCTATTTGTTGAAATGTTCATCATCAATAATATAAAACGTTCACAATCA
>NC_090245.1:67081626-67086626 GCF_037325665.1 Littorina saxatilis
AAGTTGTTCTTACTGTCAAAGTGAAAAGGTCGAATCAATTTATAGCCACGCGAAAAATACACTCTCACCTATCTCTATATATTTATAGATACAGATATGCATATATATATACGACTTCTCTGTGTGTGTGTGTGTTTGTGTAGGCAAAAACCTATGTATTATAGAGTTCTGTTTGTGATGGGGTCTAGCGGCTTTTGTCTGTATGTATGTTCTGGCATGTGAGAAGCCACAGTAGATAATATAGGGCTAAGAAATAAGCTCTAAAATTCTCAATCCCGTTTGACAGGACTTCGCCTTTCAAAGGTGATTGTGGTGAACCGCCACGCTGTCTGTCTCACCCCAAATTCCCGTTTCTGAGAGTGACTATTTTTAGAATGTCACTGCGCTGTCCAGAACGCTTCCCTTGCACCCGTAAGTTGTTCTTACTGTCAAAGTGAAAAGGTCGAATCAATTTATAGCCACGCGAAAAATACACTCTCACCTATCTCTATATATTTATAGATACAGATATGCATATATATATACGGCTTCTCTGTGTGTGTGTTTGTGTGTGTGTGTGTGGGGGAAAAAACCTGTTGATTGTAGAGTTCTGTTTGTGATGGGGTCTAGCGGCTTTTGTCTGTCTGTATGTTCTGGCATTTGAGAAGCCACAACAGATAATATAGGGCTAAGAAATAAGCTCTAAAATTCTCAATCCCGTTTGACAGGACTTCGCTTGCAGAGGTGATTGTGATGAACCGCCACGCTGTCTGTCTCTGTCTCGCGATTCACCCCGGCGAAGCCGGGTATTCCTCTAGTAATACATATATATGTTTTTGGAATCAGGAACCGACAAGAAATAAGATGAAATTGTTTTTACATCGATTTTGGAAATTTTATTTTAATCATAATTTGTATATTTTTAATTTTCAGAGCTTGTTTTTAATCCAAATATAACATATTTATATGAATTTTGGAATCAGAAAATGATGAAGAATAAGATGAACGTAATTTTAGATCATTTTATAAAAAAAATATTTTTAATTACAATTTTCAGATTTTTAATGACCAAAGTCAATGAATGTGTAAGCCTCCAAGCTGAAATGCAATACCAAAGTCCGGCCTTTGTCGAAGATTGCTTGGCCAAAATGTCAATCAATGTTATTGAAAAATGAGGGTGTAACAGTGCCGCCTGAACTTTTACAAAAAGCCGGATATGACGTCATCAAAGACATTTATCAACAAAAAAAAAGGTTCGGGGATATCATACCCAGAAACTCTCATGTCAAATTTCATAAAGATCGATCCAGTAGTTTACTTTGAATCGCTCTACACACACACACGCACAGACAGACACACACACAGACACACATACACCACGACCCTCGTCTCGATTCCCCCTCTATGTTAAAACATTTAGTCAAAACTTGACCAAATGTAAAAAGGCAATGCCAACATATCTTGCACGCGTGGCAAAACGTGCTGCACCATTCCAGCCACTAAAGCCGGCGAACCGTGTCTGTCACATGCAGTGGCAACTTTATGTAGCTCTGGACAGCGTGACACCACGCCCCTGTAGATTGTCAGATGTCGACGCCTCTTTGTCGAGACGGGCTTGACAGGGTGCACGTGCACAACAGGAGATGGAGGGCGAGTTTGGTTTGTGTGTTGGATGTCTGACCTGAATTTGGGACGCTGTCATAGATCCAGGGATTTATCAATCAGGGAGTGCGCGCGCGTGTGTGGGTGAGTGTGTGTGTGTGGGTGGGTGGGTGGGTGTGTGTGGGTGTGTGTGTGTGTGTGTGTGTGCGTACATTTTTATTTTACCAAATTAACTACTGACATTCAAAGAAAGCTGAATATAAAACGAAAAACGTTTCTTTAAAGTTCTGTCCGCTAACAAACATATCGCAAAAACACAAAGCAAACACAGAAAATAAAGACTTAAATCAGGATTTTGCAAGCTTAACTGTGGCAAATCGACTTTTCTGATCGCGAGCCAGTCACATTTTAACAGTGAGTATGGAAGACTGACGCTGGCGCCTTCAAGTTTATGTCGACAAGAGACGGAGTTGTGAAATGTTGCGTTAACGGACAATGTCTTTGTTTTGTGTGTTCCCTGCTTTTCGAACGCAGCGGGGATGCTGGAGCTTCAAGTATGGAAGTGAAGTTCACTGACACCTCTATGTATAAGTGTGTTGGCAAGGGATTATTACATATTCTGGCTAGACTTTCATCTTTTTGTAGTTATTGAACATAATGAAAGAAAGAAATAATAAAAGAAATAATGAAAAAAACCAGTGGGAATGATAACACCGCGCTATCGACTCAAATAATGAAGATAGAAACAATGTCTGCTCTTAATCTTAGACCTTGACGCCTACGTATTTAGGTGGTCTGCAGCATTATCACTCACTAGCTGTTGTTCACTTTAGACCACTACGTCTTTCTGTCGACAACTCACAAGGGCCAGAATAGATGAAATGTTCTAGAACTGGACGGCGCCTTTCGTTTGTTTGTTCCTTCCTTTTCTGGTGCGCAGCGGGGCTGCTGGTGCTTTAAGTAATTGAATGAGTGTTTGGCTTTGATGTACGCTGACGCCTGTTGGCTTATGTTTGGGCTCAGTTCTGTTCTGAGAATACGTTGAAGGCAGACTCTACCTCGTAAAAACTGTTCGTCTCACTGTCTCAGATGTAGCCAGGCTTTTACAGGGGATAAATAGGACCATCCCTCCTCTTGGTCAAAAGTACAAAAACAAAAAAAGCTTGGGTCCTCTTTGGGCACAGTGGTACTTGTTTTGATGACTCAATTTCGTAAATACTACCAGTCGCGTTTTTAGATTTAAATTTAAAAAACACCTCAAATTCACTATCAGTTTAAACCTGTATTAACTAGTCAGGGGACTGATAGTTGGTACGTGATTGTCCAATTGGAGAGATGTTCGTATACCATGTAACAACCTTGCCAGATCTGAGACGGTTTTCAGGGCCTTTAATTAAAAGACATTGCACAAGTTGCCGCTGGCTGTGGATGAGAAATGTAATCCGAAGCGTGTCACCAGAGACTCCTTGCCGCACGTGCAACATTCCGTGTTGTAAACCGTCCGTCAGTTTCTGTGTCACCTTGCACCGCGCCAGCTGCTGAGAAGAAGGGCTTGGCAACCAAACCAAAAATACAATTATCAAAGGAAAAAAAGAAGACATTGTTGTGGTTAATGCAACATGTTTCACCCCTCACCATTCCCTTCCCCTTCTCCTATTGGTTAAGTGGGTAAGCTAAAACCTTCATTTCATAAAATATGTTTACACAAAAAAATTCGGAGGGTTTCCCGAACGCTCAGCCGTGGGCAAAGTCCACAGTTTCTCTTCTTCTCGTATGTCGTGCGTTGCGCATTTAAAAAAACCAAATGATGTGTATTTGATTTTGTTGTTGTGGTGGTGGTCTGATCTGTATAATGCCGCAGATTTGAATCGTGCAACCCGCCAATTAAAACTATGTTTCTTACCGTGTAAACCGGTCTGGTGTATACCAAAACAGATCAGTTGAATGCAGTAAAACTGAATGGTGTAACCCGCAACATTCCTCACCCTGCCAACCATCTTGAAAACCCGACACAGAGGTGTCCAGACTTTTGCATTGGACACGAGCTTACGTTTTACCCAGTCATATTTCCAACATTCAGCAATCTGCCTGCTCTTTTCTTCAGACTGAAATGGTATATAGCTGGTTTCACATTGACATTGGCGTCAGTTGCCACATTAAATCAACAAATACATCCCACTACACACCTGGAGTAGCCAGGCCAATGATTTTTAGTATGTTTGCAAGTAGACGGATGCTCCTATACGTTGTAAAAGCTGCATACGAAGCATTCATGGCGTTGACTTTGAGTATGTGTTAAAGTGAAAGAACGCTCGTACCTCTCACTTTACGCTCACGCGTAATCACCATTGTTCTCTTGTTATCTATACATGTAAAAGCTACGACGAATCTGTAAAGGCCCACTCCGCCTCCAGTAAACTACCAGTTTCCAATCACAGACTCCGCCAGGCTTTTACATACAGTACAAACAATCTGTTCTTAGAACTCGTAGCGCTAAGGTGCTCTCAATAGAGAGCGAGCAATTTTCAAAGAATGTATTTTGCGTGGATGTATAGGTATGGATCGGAAGGTGTCGATAAGGCGCTAGACATAACTTTACAAAATCTAAACAGTAAATTGACAGCATGTGAAATAAAAGTTGTTAAAACACGAATATTGTTTTGTATGATTAAGACAAAATCAGTACAATTAGAGTGCGGAAAGTTCACATGATGTTTTACGAGAGAAGACATCTATCTATGTATAAGCTTGGGCACTACACGATACAGATCAGAAGTATAATCCGCAGCGTGTCACCAGACACCATTAGATGCACGTGCAATTTGCCGCTCTGTAAGCCATCCGTCACTATGTCACCCTGCACCCTACAACAGCTGCAGAGGACAAGGGTTTTGTCTGGTCTAAGAAATAATGACACGAGGGTGCGAAGAGTCGGACAAAGGTATAATATGTGAAGGAGGAGAGAAGATGTGGGGGAAATGGGGTATGGGGCGAGGGGGGTGGAAAACAACCGCTTGTACCGCTGATGATGATGATGATGATGATGATGATGATGATGATGATGATGATGATGATGATGATGATGATGATGATGATGATGATGATGATGATGATGATGATGATGAGGGGGAGGAGGAGGAGGAGGAGAAGGAGGACGAAGTCGACAACGACGACGGTGACGAAGATGATGACTAGAAAGAGGAGGAAGAGGACGACGACGACGACAACGAAGATGATGTTGACGAATATCATGAGGAGGAGGAGGCCGAGGGGGAGAAGGAGTGGGACGACGACGACGACGACGACGATGATGATGATGATGATGATGATGATGATGATGATGATGATGATGATGATGATGACAACGAGGAGGAGGAGGAGGAGGAGGAGGAGGAGGAGGAGGAGGAGGAGGACGACGA
>NC_090245.1:67091626-67094126 GCF_037325665.1 Littorina saxatilis
TGATTATAAGAAAACACACGTTTGTGTGCGTTTAGTTTTCGATCTGTTTTTATCGTTGTTCCCCCAACCCATTTGCTCCATCGTGCAACAGTTTGTTCGTTCGTTCGGGTTTGTTTCGCACGACTGCGCGAAGTTAATTGACGAACGTGTTTATATGGGTTGCGAAAGAGTGAGTACTCTTGCTATTAATGACGCCAACTTTCCACACGTGCTCCTTGTCTAAGTGTTTCAGACACAACCTTATTTAGTGACTGACATTTAATGTCACATAGGACACTTTGCATACATAAAAAGAAGAAATATTGCCTGTGTTTTTTTTATCCCATATGTGCCCACCGTCCCATATATGGGACGCTGTCGTTTAGTGGAGATTATAAATTAACTGAACCCAATAAAGTGGTTATCATTCCCCAGACATATCAAGGGAGGCTACGTGTGTCCAGTTTTCGTGTTGAACGGGATGTATCTCCCTTACCGTTTCACACAGGTGCAGCCATTTGCATTTTTTGGTCTGAATTGATGAGCAGAATGGCAAGCAGTAAAAGGTAAGTTGTTATTTTCTTTACCAAGGACTTTTATATATCAAACAAAGAATAAATAATGGAGATACTGATGTTATCTGAATATGGATTTCGCGGATTGTTTAAAAAAAAGTTTTGCTTGCATCTGTGAGTGTTTGAAGTGCCGTCCCATATATGGGACCGTGGGCACGAGAGGGGTGGGGTTTTTAACACATACAAAGAAGGATTTGCTTCTCTTGTCTTCCAGACTCTATAATGTCAACGAAGTTTTATCAATGCTGGAAGATGACAGCAGTGTCCAGGAAGCCTCTGTCTTCATTGAGCCACCTCCTGTGACTGAGGACACTGATGAAGACAGCGGAGAAGAAGACGGGGAAGGGACAGTCTCCAACCTCAATGGCCGTCAGCTGCGGGCGCCTGCTTCTGCCACAGTTGTCAGGAATGGTCAACGCTAGCCACTTCATGAACCCGAGAATGACAGGTCTTCAGATGAAAAAAGAGTAAGATTGGACTTAAGCTTGTGTAAAGGCCACTCAGACGCAGAATCTCAGCATCGACGAGTCGATGGTGCCGTATTACGGCAGGCATGGCGCTAAACAATTCATTCGTGGTAAACCAATCAGGTTTGGGTTCAAAATGTGGGTTCTGACCACTCCTCTGGGATACATCGTTCAGTGCGAGCCCTACCAAGGAACCACAGGACAACCGACAGCGTACCCGGGCGTTGGCATGGGAGGGGAGGTGGTTCTTATCTCATAGCCGAGCTGCAGGAAGTGGAGAGATACTCGTTCCACCTGACGTTTGACAATCTTTTCACGAGTTTGAAACTGGTGGATGGGCTGTCGGAAAAGAACATCGCGTGCACAGGCACAATCCGAGCAAATCGTCTCGAAGACTGCCCACTGAGAGATGTGAAAGACATGCAGAAGACGCCAAGAGGAACCTTCGACTATGCCACAGATACAAAGTCAGGTCTCATTGTCGTGCGATGGAACGACAACAATATCGTGAACGTCGTCTCAAACAAGGTTGGGGTTTATCCACTTCAGGTGGCAAAGAGGTGGTCAAGGTCAGAGTCCAGGCAAGTTCAACTCCCACAGCCCTTCCTGATTCGCCACTACAACCAAACCATGGGAGGTGTTGATCGCACTGATCAGAACGTTGACAAGTACAGGGTTGCCATACGCTCGAAGAAGTGGTGGTGGGCCATCTTTGCCTACTGCCTAGACGTCTGTATCCAACAGGTGTGGCATCTGTACCGAGCAACTGAGGCTGCAAAGAACAACCCGCTGGATCTTCTCGCCATCCGCAGGCGAGTTGTCAGGGTCTACCTTGGCCGCGCTTCACACCATGCAGCACCTGACCGTCAAAGAGGCCACGTTTCTGTGGACAAGCGGGTCTTGGAAGAGATCAGGTTTGACCGACTGGACCATCTGGTGGAATTATGGCCAACACAACTGAGATGCGGAGCTTGCGGCAAGAAGACCAAGCATCGTTGCTCAAAATGCAAGGTCGGGGTTCATGACCGATGCTTCCGGCAATATCACACTAAATGATGTTCTTCAACGTATGTGAACCACGACTGCAACACTCTATTCTTCAGTTGAATTGAAGTCAAAATGACAAAAGCCACCGACTGTTTCCAGAGTCAGAAACGAAATGTCGAATTGTGTTCACAGTTTGTTTCATTCTGTACAAAATGTTAGAATGAACAGTTTATTTCCCATTTATCAAAGGCAACAATTGCTCAAAATTCAGTTGTGTGACTTGTTTATGTTATCTTGAATGATTTTATTTCAATAAAAGTTCAGATCATCTGTAATTTTTGCTTTTCTATGTAATGTGAGAAAGTAAGAAAACCCCTACCCTCTCGTGCCCACTGTCCCATATATGGGACGGTAACGTTTTGTCTTCTAAATCACTAATTTCAAAGTTGTACTCCAAATGAGTATGAAATAGGTCAATTATAGACCAAATAC
>NC_090245.1:67096626-67141197 GCF_037325665.1 Littorina saxatilis
CACTACCTAGGTTAGGAAAGGGGGGAGAAAATTGCTAACGCCCTGACCCAGGGTCGAACTCGCAACCTCTCGCTTCCGAGCGCAAGTGCGTTACCACTCGGCCACCCAGACCAAGCGGCGGACTACGGGTCATTGTGAAAAAATGCAGTGCGTTCAGTTTCATTTTGTGAGTTCCACAGCTTGACTAAAATAATGTAGTAATTTCGCCTAGACATACAGATACTGACAGACAAACAGACAAACAGACAGACAGACAGAGAGGAGGAGGGAGAAAGCGGGTGTGGGAACTATACATCACGAACATGATTTCTCCAAACACGACATAACGCAAGGAAAGAAGTCGGCCGCATCAAAGCTTACGGCCGAAAATACGTTGTCCCGCACGATTCATTATTTGTCGGAAATTAGGTGATGCAGGTCCTATTTCCTCTGTATTCACTGGCGGGAAACAGAGAAATGGGACAGGCGATAGATTCATCTAGAACTCCCAAATCAGTTCTCCGTTACCATCCCCACCACCGCAGCACCCAAATGCCCCTCCGTCCTTCCGCCTCTTTAATATATGCCTTCATATTATGTTAGAACATATAAAGAAGAACAAAGAAGATAAAAAAGAAGAAGAAATGTCGTCATGCTTGAACGCAAACAAATGTGGATTAAGCTGTAAAAGAAGAGGGAGGATGAAGAACAGTAGATAGATTAAATAGAACAAAAACAGGAGGAGGTGAAGAAAAAAACAAATCGCGTTAGGCGAAATTACTACATTTAGTCAAGCTGTGGAACTCACAGAATGAAACTGAACGCACTGCATTTTTTCACAATGACGGTAGTCCGCCGCTTGTGCAAAACGGAGTGAAACTGACGAGCCTATTTAGCGCAGTAGTGGTTTCGCTGTGCTGCATAGCACGCTTTTCTGTGCCTCTCTTCGTTTTAACTTTCTGAGCGTGTTTTAAATACAAACATATCATATCTATATGTTTTTGGAATCAGGAACCGACAAGGAATAAGATGAAATTGTGTTTAAATCGATTTCGGAAATGTGCTTTTGATCATAATTTTTATATTTTTAATTTTCAGAGATTGTTTTTAATCCAAATATAACATATGTATATGTTTTTGGAATCAGGAAATGATGTAGAATAAGATTAACGTAAATTTGGATCGTTTTATATAAAAAAAAATTATTACAATTTTTAGATTTTAAGTCATTGATCAAAACTTGACTAAATTAATGTAAAAAGTAAAAAACGGAAGACGACGAAATGATGACGACGACGACAACGACGGAGAAGAAGGAAAATAAGGATGACGACATAGAAGAAGAGGAAAAGGACGAGCTGGCGGTAAAGACCGAAGGAAAAGAGAAGAAACGTGCTCAGGCTAAAATGACAAATAGAGAGAGGCAAACACATAATGAGAGAGAGAGAGAGACAGACAGACAGAGACAAAGAGACAGAGACAGAGAGACAGAGAGAGAGACAGAGAGACAGAGAGAGAGAGAATGAGAGAGACAGACAGAGACAGAGACAGAGAGACAGACGGAGACAGAGACAGACACAGACAGACACAGAAAGACAGACACAGAGAGAGACAGAGACAGAAAGACAGAGACAAAGACAGAGGGACAGACAGACGCGGAGAGAGGGAGAGAGAGAGAGAGAGAGAGAGAGAGAGAGAGAGAGACACACACACACACACACACACACACACACACACACACACACACACACATACACACAGAGAGGCAGTCAGATACACAGGCCGAGAAGAGCAGGAAGGAAATACGGAGGAAGAAGGAGAAGAAGCCGACAAAGATGAGGCCAAGGGTGGAAAGGAAGACACAAACGAACAAAATATGTCACGCTTGAATGCCGAAATAATCGATCAAACAAGAAAACATCACGATATCTTGCCAGCGTTGCATTCCCGAGGAGGGAGAGAATATGGCAGATAAAAACCGATTGCATAACGAGAAATCCGTTGGGTGAAAGAGCGTCATTCTCCCCAAAAGGCAACCCGCCACAGCAAAAAGGCCTCGCGCGCCAATTACAAGTTGTGGGGTATCGCTTCTGCTTCGCCAAACTCAGAGCCGCCATATTTCAATCAAACCGCATCACATGATTACAGGGCGGAAGAAGCAAAAAGATGAAACACGAAAGATGAAGTTGTTGAACATGACGTTGCTACATGTATGACGTCATAGTGTGATTATCTGTTGACATATGCTCAGAAACACAGATCAAAGCCCTGCTATAATTTACAAGATTTAAAAAGGTGAAAAGAAAGCAAATTTATTCAATCATAACGATCACATCAAGTAAATAACATCTTCGAAAACTAAAAACGTATGCTTGTTAAGTCTTGAGCTGCGTATCCATAAATGTAACATTATGTGTTCTTTTTCGTAGATTCTTTTTTTTTAAATGTTCCTTGTTTACATTTGTTTTCCCATCAAAAACATTGGCACAATCACACGTATAGAAAAGTAGCGTGTTTACCCTCGATCAAGTGAGTGTAATGTAGGGGAAGGGCTCCTAATATGGACCGGCTCCACCTCCTGTTCTGACAAACTAACGGCGCTAGAGCGCTCACAAACGTTTTATTCGCTGTATTTACCCTCTCTGGATAACTTGCACATGTCAAAACAGTTGCAGAAACACAAATCTCAAAACCGTTAGGCTTTTTCTGTTTTTTTCACTTTTGGCAGCGTTCACTCTAAATTTGCCGCCTAAAACGGACTCGTTTCTGTCCACAGCCAAAGCTTTTATCACACAAAAATTGCTACATATGACAGCTAAGACCGTATTTGTTACATTTTAGCAGTGTTGACCCCGAGTTTCTACTGCAAACAAAAAATAATAGCAACATTTCAAAGTATGTGCGAGTCCCCTAATATGGACCACCTTCAACAAATCGAAGAAAATAAAAGCTAAAGGCTATTTTCATTAATTCAGTAAAAAGCTTGCTGGAAATAACCTATAACTAGCCCTCGAGATTTAAAAAAAAATATAACAAAAAGTCTTCTTTTCGTGGAAGTTGATAATTTCACTTATTTTCACTCTGTTTTGATAAGCTTCTTTAGTTTCCCTGTGTGCTTCAAGTAATGCTCTCATCATCCCGAAACAGATAAATCTAAAACATATTTTAATTAGTCTGACTTGTACACTAAGTTGTATCATGTTATGTTGAACAGGGGCGGACGAGGGGGGGGGGGGGGGGGTTCTGGGGCTTCCGGAACCCCCCCCCCCCCCAGCCAAAAAATAAAAATATTTTTATGGTGCATTTCTTTATTTTACATTGAGTTTCAATTTTGGGGGTATTAATCAGTGACAAAATCTGCTGCCTGAAACTGGTAATGATCATCCTCAGAATGCACCAGATTGCACCATTTTGCATCCTTTTTTTCAACATTTTCCGGGGGGGCATGCCCCCGGACCCCCCTAGCAAGCTCGGCGCTTCGCGCTTTCACACCCATATCTTCACAATATACTTTTGAAAACCCCCCCCATAAAATGAACTGATCCGCCCCTGTTGAAGTACAGGGGCCTTTTTACAGTGATTCGTGAAGGCCGCTTCACTGGTCCATATTAGGCGCCCAGGCTCCTAATATGGACCATTTGTGATTTTGTCTGTATTTAATTTTGGCTGAATATCTATCAAAGCGATTTCACTCTGATTAGGCCTCACGGTTAACCTAAGAGAGAAGGACTACCAAACACAAAATGAAGCTTCTTCGCAAGAAAACAAGTTAGTTATTAGCATGAAACAAAAAGTGGTCCATATTAGGAGCCCTTCCCCTATGTACCTTCACACACACACACACACACACACACACACACACACACACACACACACACACACACACACACACACACACACACACACACACATTCTAGTGTCGGGAGGAAAACATAGGGTCGGTCGGGGAATCGGAAACAAGAAACTTGTTGAGGGGGGGGGGGGGGGGGGGGGGAGTGCACACAATGGATGACCATACCCCGCACAAGACAAGGCCAATCAAATTGCGATCAGATCAAATGTCAAAGCTGTCTGCGGTTGAGATTCCCATGGGGTTATTTGGGGGTAGACCTTTGCAAGCAGCACAACAGATGATGTGTTACGTTAATTTTGTGTCCATGTTTGTTTGTTTGTTGGTCATTTGTTTGTTTTTGTCTTGGTTTGTTGGTTTGTTTGCTTGCTTGCTTTTCTGTTTTCCATTTATAATAATGGTGTATTATTTAGATGCGAGGCCAGGGTGGGACGTTCTTTGTTCACCTCGACATCAACGTGGCCTCGAATAACAATGACCGTATCGATCTGTGCAAAATGTCTGTGTCGTATTTGTGTTAAAAATACAAATAACGTACACTGTCTCTACCTTTGTTTGTTTGTTTAACGTTTGTGCATCTGGATTGGTTTCCAGGAGGGAGACCACAACACGTTCCTTCCTTTGCAAAATAAGCAGGACGAAAGACCACCACTGACCCCTCCCCCACAACCCCCCCCCCCCCCTCCCGCCTACCCCAAACACAGCATAGCGACGATGAGAGGCACTCATATATATATATATATATATATAGACATAATACATTGGATATGGGGACTCTGACACCAGCTGGTTATTTGGGAACTTGTTTTCAACTGCTTGCAGCAAGTTGAAATTTGGCATTGTGGTTTATATGTCGACTTAGTACCCAAATATAAAAAGACATTCTGGAAAATGTTATTATTAGGTATATGAAAACATAAGAAGGTCCCCATATCCACGTTCCCAAAAAGCTTGTCTGAATATATACTATATATAATAAAAGTTTCTGGGAACACTAACTTTTTTTTTTAATATTCAGGTGAAACAACATTATTTCACATGTATTGTTTGCAAAACTTGTTTTAACTTCAAACTTGTAAGATTAAGGCCACGGTCTTCAGTTTTCTCTTTTATTGGTCCTTGTTTGAGCAGTTCTTATGAAGCTAACTCGACACCAGCCGGTTATTTGGGAACTCGTTTTCAACTGCTTGCAGAAAGTTGAAATTTGGCATTGTGGTTTATATGTCGACTTAGTACCCAAATATAACAAGAAGGGCAAAGCCCATACGACTCACATGCTTGACCTTGACCTTTACATGACCTTGACCTTCAGGGTCAAGGTCAAATAACTAAACCTAGCAATGACATCATACACTAAGAACTGCTTTACACATTTTTCCTACCAAAATACATGTGAAGGTCAAGGTCATCCAAGGTCATGCAACACAAAGCTGTTAATTCAAGACATAGGAAGTACAATGGTGCTTATTGGCTCTTTCTACCATGAGATATGGTCACTTTTAGTGGTTCACTACCTTATTTTGGTCACATTTCATAAGGGTCAAAGTGACCTTGACCTTGATCATATGTGACCAAATGTGTCTCATGATGAAAGCATAACATGTGCCCCACATAATTTTTAAGTTTGAAACAGTTATCTTCCATAGTTCAGGGTCAAGGTCACTTCAAAATATGTATACAATCCAACTTTGAAGAGCTCCTGTGACCTTGAAGCAAGGTAAACCAAACTGGTATCAAAAGATGGGGCTTACTTTGCCCTATATATCATATATAGGTGAGGTATTCAATCTCAAAAACTTCAGAGAAAATGGGAAAAATGGGAAAAATAGCTGTTTTTTAGACATTTATGGCCCCTGCGACCTTGACCTTGAAGCAAGGTCAAGATGCTATGTATGTTTTTTGGGGCCTTGTCATCATACACCATCTTGCCAAATTTGGTACTGATAGACTGAATAGTGTCCAAGAAATATCCAACGTTAAAGTTTTCCGGACGGACGGACGGACGTCCGGACGGGGGGGGACGGACGTCCGGACGGGGGGGGACGGACGGACGGACGACTCGGGTGAGTACATAGACTCACTTTTGCTTCGCATGTGAGTCAAAAAGACATTCTGGAAAATGTTATTTGTAGGATTTAAATATATATATGAAAACATAATAAGGTCCCCATATCCACGTTCCCAAAAACCTTGTCTGAATATATAATATATATAATAAAAGTTTCTGGGAACACTAACTTTTTTTTTAATATTCAGGCATAACAGCATTCTTTCACATGTATTGTTTGCAAAACTTTTTTTAACTTCAAACTTGTAAGATTAAGGCCACAGTCTTCAGTTTTCTCTTTTATTGGTCCTTGTTTGAGCAGTTCTTATGAAGCTGTGTTGTATTCAAATTGATAGTCGGTTGTGCAAATAGTATTTAACCATGTTTCTTATGCTGTGACAATTTGGGTGTGAATGTGAGTGTGGACGTGGATATATGATTTACTGCAACATTTAAAACAAAATCATGTGCTTTTGCATTTTGGAAATAAATTCTATTGATTGATTGATTGATTGATAGTTTGTCATTTGGTTTCGTACTAGTAAGGAAGTGTTCTTTTCAGCTGTGAGCTTATAAAGTTTATATTGATGCTTCAGACACTGCATAATCTTCTGAAGAACAGAGCGGGGGGGGGGGAGAGAGAGAGAGAGAGAGAGAGAGAGAGAGAGAGAGAGAGAGAGAGAGAGAGAGAGAGAGAGAGAGAGAGAGAGAGAGAGAGAGAGAGAGAGAGAGAGAGAGAGAGAGAGAGAGAGAGAGAGAGAGAGAGAGAGAGAGAGAGAGAGAGAGAGAGAGAGAGAGAGAGAGAGAGAGAGAGAGAGAGAGAGAGAGAGAGAGAGAGAGAGAGAGAGAGCAAGAACATATTTGCGGAAAAAAATAGCACACACACACACACAGAGAGCGAGAGCGAGAGCGAGAGAGAGAGCGAGAGAGAGAGAGAGAGAGAGCACAATACTCGCTTGCAGTCACTCCCTGTTTGCACAATACACACTGTTCATGAAGGTTTTAAACAGATACTGTTGTTTATTAGTCCAGCATCAACAACACAAACAATAACATAAGCAACTATTGTTTTAAAGAAAAAGACATACCTCGTCTTGCAAAAAGGTGGATTGTTACCGAAAATAAAATACAGTCATTTAAATCTACTGATAACTAAAAAGAACATTAAAGATAATACAGTCTTATGCATAGTCATTGAACCGAAAATTATTAACTTGTAATATGTTTGCAAAAAAATAATCGCACCCAAAAAACATGATTTTGAAGAAATATGATGTCACTAAGCATGATTAACCTTCGCCGACAGTCGCTAAAAACATTCTTCGCCGACCGTCGTCGAAGGACACATACTTTTAACACAGACAGCCATGCGTAGTCGGAGGACACATACTTCTCAAAGAAAAAAAAACGTGCTCAAGTAGAGAAAACAAGAACAAGAAAAAAAAGTACAGAAATCAGGCTTTTCATTGAATTAGATTATCAAACTAAATATATTTCCAATTTTGTACTTGCATTTATCTTTTTTCGTGTTGTGTAATTACGCACCAAGTTAATTCTTACCTGAAATAAACATTAATCACAACTCAGCTTTTATTTTGACATCGAAAATCGTTATTTCTTAAACACCATGAATCAAAGTCCATGGTAAAAGTGAAACAGGTGACTGAACCATGGGGAGGCAGAAAAAAAGAAATAAACAAGAAAAGGACCACGGGTCCTAAAATCACCCAACCGTATGTGTAGACGGATGGACACAGGCAGGGACGCTGACAAAAGTAACAGTCACCCCCCTTTCCTTTGGGTGGGTGACTAAAAATGACAATAGAGGCTCACCTAAAAATATGTTCTTATCCCATTGGGGCGCATGAGGTGACTAAGAACCCAAAATAAGAGATCCCCCCCCCCCACCTCCCAGGGCGGACCCTGGGAACAAAATTCAAAATCAAAAAAGCATTTCAATGGAAAAAAATAACCAAAATCAAATCTGATGATACATTTCATTACTTACTTACTTACTTACTGCCTTTCACGCCTGGTGGCGTGTAGGGCAGCGACAAAGGACCTCCACTTTTGTCTGTCTCTTGCAAGCCTTTCCAGGGTCGCCCATTTCATTACGCTAATAGGATAATTGCCTAACTCAGAGTTAGATAGTTTTGCGACAACGGTTCCATAATAACGCCAACAATTGTGTCAATCATCTGTAAAAAATTCCGAAAAGAAATTGCAAAGAGAAACTGTTGCTGATGCCATGTCAGCAAAATTGCCTAACTCATAAGTCAGTTATCTTAACAGCATACTCATGCTTTTCTGTCTATGCATGTGCATCCCATGGTAAACAAGATCAATAGTAATACATTCATGGAAGTGATTTGGATTAAAGTTCATTCTACTGAAGTACAGAACCCAAAGTTCAATGCAGAGGCTGTTGAACAAATCGCTTTTTCTCAAAACTTGCAAAAGTGAGTTAGGCAATTATCCCATTAGCGTGACGATTTGCAACATATTATATATATTATTAAACATTGCTTAACGTCCAGCTGACTACACAGAGCCGTCTCAAAACGCCCCACGCTGCAAACTAAAAAAACCTAAAAATTACCAATGAAGGTATGTCACCAGTCCTTCTGATAAACCATGTTTACAAGGACATATAATTGTGAGGCTCTGGAATTGATGAGGTACTTTCCCCTGTTTGTAAAAACCAGGTTTTAAAAAGAAAAGAGGATAAAATAATGTCCCCGAAGAACTGTGATCCTTGTATCTCTATCTACTCTGCTTCTTTGCAAGACAAGTTTATACACGATTAGCTGGGAACCTGCGTAAACACTGAGGTTTACTACGAGTTTAAGCAGAGCTTTAAGACATGTCATTTAAGCTATTTTTACACAGCAAAAGGCGGTAAAAATGTCACGTGGGATCATAATCACCACGTTTTCTGCATGCAATCATTTCTCCAATTAGCAATCTTCCCACTGTAACAGCAGCGACTAAAGGCACTTCACATCGCCTCCTTCCCTAGTTTTCAAACCAACATCACAGGGTACCAGACCGCAATTCCGAGAATATACCAGTACTGATTTATGACGTCTCAACATAATTGTCTTAGCAAGATTAAAGCAGAGTAGATAGAAATACAAGGATCCCAGTACTTCGTGGAAAATATTAAGTAAAAATGCAGATCCTTGTTCATCAAGACCGAGGGTCATACAGCAAGACCGAGGGTCATACAGCAAGATCCAGGGTCATACAGCAAGACCGAAGGTCATACAGCAAGACCCAGGGTCATACAGCAAGACCCAGGATCATACAGCAAAACCGAGGGTCGTACAGCAAGACCCAGGGTCGTACAGCAAGACCCAGGGTCGTACAGCAAAACCCAGGGTCGTACAGCAAGACCCAGGGTCGTACACCAAGACCCAGGCTCGTACAGCAAGAGCCAGGGTCTTACAGCAAGACACAGGGTCATACAGCAAGACACAGGGTCATACAGCAAGACACAGGGTCATACAGCAAGAGCCAGGGTCATACAGCAAGACCCAGGGTCCTACAGCAAGACACAGGGTCCTACAGCAAGACACAGGGTCCTACAGCAAGAGCCAGGGTCCTACAGCAAGAGCCAGGGTCATACAGCAAGACCCAGGGTCCTACAGCAAGACACAGGGTCATACAGCAAGAGCCAGGGTCCTACAGCAAGACACAGGGTCCTACAGCAAGACACAGGGTCCTACAGCAAGGCACAGGGTCCTACAGCAAGACACAGGGTCCTACAGCAAGAGCCAGGGTCCTACAGCAAGAGCCAGGGTCCTACAGCAAGACACAGGGTCCTACAGCAAGACACAGGGTCCTACAGCAAGACACAGGGTCCTACAGCAAGACACAGGGTCCTACAGCAAGAGCCAGGGTCCTACAGCAAGAGCCAGGGTCCTACAGCAAGAGCCAGGGTCCTACAGCAAGACACAGGGTCCAACAGCAAGAGCCAGGGTCCTACAGCAAGACACAGGGTCCTACAGCAAGACACAGGGTCCTACAGCAAGACACAGGGTCCTACAGCAAGACCCAGGGTCCTACAGCAAGACCCAGGGTCCTACAGCAAGACCCAGGGTCCTACAGCAAGACCCAGGGTCGTACAGCAAGAGCCAGGGTCGTACAGCAAGACCCAGGGTCCTACAGCAAGACCCAGGGTCCTACAGCAAGAGCCAGGGTCGTACAGCAAGAGCCAGGGTCGTACAGCAAGATACAGGGTCGTACAGCAAGACACAGGGTCGTACAGCAAGACACAGGGTCCTACAGCAAGACACAGGGTCCTACAGCAAGACACAGGGTCCTACAGCAAGAGCCAGGGTCCTACAGCAAGAGCCAGGGTCGTACAGCAAGAGCCAGGGTCCTACAGCAAGACACAGGGTCCTACAGCAAGACACAGGGTCCTACAGCAAGACACAGGGTCATACAGCAAGACACAGGGTCCTACAGCAAGAGCCAGGGTCCTACAGCAAGAGCCAGGGTCCTACAGCAAGACACAGGGTCCTACAGCAAGAGCCAGGGTCCTACAGCAAGACACAGGGTCATACAGCAAGACACAGGGTCATACAGCAAGACACAGGGTCATACAGCAAGACACAGGGTCATACAGCAAGACACAGGGTCCTACAGCAAGACACAGGGTCCTACAGCAAGACCCAGGGTCCTACAGCAAGACACAGGGTTCTACAGCAAGACACAGGGTCCTACAGCAAGACACAGGGTCCTACAGCAAGAGCCAGGGTCCTACAGTAAGAGCCAGGGTCCTACAGCAAGAGCCAGGGTCCTACAGCAAGAGCCAGGGTCCTACAGCAAGACACAGGGTCCTACAGCAAGACACAGGGTCCTACAGCAAGAGCCAGGGTCCTACAGCAAGAGCCAGGGTCCTACAGCAAGAGCCATTGTCCTACAGCAGACTGCAAAGAGCCTATTAAGGGCCCACACAAACTTTAACTTGTCACAACAAGTTATAAATCACAAGTTGAAAAAGAACTATGTACACATTAAAAATCTTGGCATTATTAATTGTTTTGTCGTTTAAGCTATTTTTACACAATGAAAGGCGGTAAAAATGTCACGTGGGATCATAATCACCACGTTTTCTGCATGCAATCATTTCTCCAATTAGCAATCTTCCCACTGTGACAGCAGCGACTAAAGGCACTTCACATCGCCTCCTTCCCTAGTTTTCAAACTGATATCACAGGGTACCAGACCGCAATTCCGAGAATATACCAGTACTGATTTATGACGTCTCAACATAATTGTCTTAGCAAGATTAAAGCAGAGTAGATAGAAATACAAGGATCCCAGTACTTCGTGGAAAATATTGAGTAAAAATGCAGATCCTTGTTGATCAAGACCTAGGGTCATACAGCAAGACCGAGGGTCATACAGCAAGACCGAGGGTCATACAGCAATCCCCAGAGTCATGCATACATACATAACGCGTATAGCCCAGCGGACTGCAAAGAGTCTATTAAGGGCTTACACAAACTTTAACTTGTCACAACGAGTTATAAATCACAAGCTGAAAAGGAACTATGTACACATTAAAAATCTTGGCATTATTAATTGTTTTGTCATTAAACAAAGATCGACCGATCAAACACAGCAATAACACCTTCCTATTTCAAGTTTTACGAATCGTAGTCACACTCAATTCGTCAAAACTTTGAACATCGTGATTTGTATGTCGTACGTGACATGAAAACCCATGGTCATACAGCAAGACCCAGGGTCGTACAGCAAGATCCAGGGTCGTACAGCAAGACCCAGGGTCGTACAGCAAGACCCAGGGTCGTACAGCAAGACCCAGGGTCATACAGCAAGACCCAGGGTCGTACAACAAGACCCAGGGCCATGCATACATACATAACATATCGCGTATAGCCCAGCAGACTGCAAAGAGCCTATTTTTGTCTTGCTGTATGACTGGGAATTGCAGATATGTTCTTCAAAAGATTATGCCGTGTCTGAAGCATCAATATAAACGCTTATAGCTCACAGCTGAAAAGAACACTTCCTTACTAGTACGAAACCAAATGACAAACTATCAATTTGAATACAAAACAGCTTCATAAGAACTGCTCAAACAAGGGAAAGAGAAAACTGAAGACCGTGGCCTTAATCTTACAAGTTTGAAGTTAAAACAAGTTTTGCAAACAATACATGTGAAAGAATGTTGTTATGCCTGTGTCTGCAAGAACAGGCACTACTTCTTCTGATTCTAAGGAAACAAGCCAAAAGCTTTCTCATGAGGAGAGCAAAACAGGTCCTAGAAAAAGGAAGCTTGCCAGCCGTGTCTTACTCTCAGACTTTGAATCTGAGGAAACAAGCCAAAAGCTCTCTAATGAGGAGAGCAAAACAGGTCCTAGAAAAAGGAAGCTTGCCAGCCGTGTCTTACTCTCAGACTCTGAATCTGAGGAAACAAGCCAAAAGCTCTCTAATGAGGAGAGCAAAACAGGTCCTAGAAAAAGGAAGCTTGCCAGCCATGACTCTGATTCTGAGTACAGTGAGACAAAGCTAAACAGAGAAGAGATGAAAACATGTCGTCCTAAAAAAAGAAAGATTGGCCGCCATTTATCAACTTCTAAAGACAAAGGGACAAAGCTAACGAAGACCGGCTGGTCTAGTGCCGAAATACAAGCTTTGAAAGCTTGTTTTGGACATCTCTTACAAAGAGGCACCTACCCATCTGGAAAACAAATTCAAATTGCAATCAGTCAAAATGACTGTCTTAAAAATAGAACAACTTTGAATGTGCGATCAAAGCTACAGCACTTGATGAGACACTGGCAATAAGGGCAACCAGTTTGTCATTGCAGTTTTGCACTGTCCGACAGTGACAAACATAGGCGAAAACATTGTCTCCTGACATCTTGTCTCACAACTCCAGGTAGTTCATCATTATGATCGACAGTGACAAACATAGGCGAAAACATAATATCTGCTGACTGCAGATGTGTACAATGCGTATAATGTATGATGCGTGTACATATTCCTAATTCCAGTTCCGTTTCCTATGCATTACCAACCGGGTCAAAATTACCCCATGCTTTCAATGAAGCGGGTTAGGGGGAGTCTTATATTGGTTGGGACGAGAAAGAATTTACCTGATGCTCCCCAGCATGTCATAAGAGGCGACTAACGGTTCTGTTTCTCCTTTTACCCTTGTTAAGTGTTTCTTGTATAGAATATAGTCAATGTTTGTAAAGATTTTAGTCAAGCAGTATGTAAGAAATGTGAAGTCCTTTGTACTGGAAACTTGCATTCTCCCAGTAAGGTAATATATTGTACTACGTTGCAAGCCCCTGGAGCAATTTTTTTATTAGTGCTTTTGTGAACAAGAAACAATTAACAAGTGGCTCTATCCCATCTCCCCCCTTTCCCCTATCCCATAAAACAGCTTCATAAGAACTGCTCAAACAAGGACCAATAAAAGAGAAAACTGAAGACCGTGGCCTTAATCTTACAGGTTTGAAGTTAAAACAAGTTTTGCAAACAATACATGTGAAAGAATGTTGTTATGCCTGAATATTAAAAAAAAAAGTTAGTGTTCCCAGAAACTTTTATTATATATATTATATATTCAGACAAGCTTTTTGGGAACGTGGATATGGGGACCTTATTATGTTTTCATATATATATATTCAAATCCTACAAATAACATTTTCCAGAATGTCTTTTTATATTTGGGTACTAAGTCGACATATAAACCACAATGCCAAATTTCAACTTTCTGCAAGCAGTTGAAAACGAGTTCCCAAATAACCGGCTGGTGTCAGAGTTAGCTTCATAAGAACTGCTCAAACAAGGACCAATAAAAGAGAAAACTGAAGACCGTGGCCTTAATCTTACAAGTTTGAAGTTAAAACAAGTTTTGCAAGCAATACATGTGACAGAATGTTGTTATGCCTGAATATTAAAAAAAATTAGTTAGTGTTCCCAGAAACTTTTATTATATATATATAATAAAAGTTTCTGGGAACACTAACTTTTAAAAAAAATTAAATCGATCAACACACACACAAACAAACAAACATAACAACAATAAAATAAAAAAAAATAAAAAAAGGACATACATGTTCATGTCTTGTCGTTTTAAAAGTATAACTAAAAAAGAACTTATAACTAGATATTTAACAATGGTACATAGAACATTCAGAAAGTTGAAATTTCGCACTGTGGTTTATATGTCGACCTAGTACCCAAATATATATAGACATTCTGGAAAACGTTATTTGTTTAGGATTTAAATATATATGTGAAAACATGTATAATAAGGTCCCCATATCCACGTTCCCCATAATCCTAAACAAATAACGTTTTCCAGAATGTCTATATATATTTGGGTACTAGGTCGACATATAAACAACAATGCCAAATTTCAAGTTTCTGGGAACACTAACTAATTTTTTTTTAATATTCAGGCATAACAACATTCTTTCACATGTATTGTTTGCAAAACTTGTTTTAACTTCAAACTTGTAAGATTAAGGCCACGGTCTTCAGTTTTCTCTTTTATTGGTCCTTGTTTGAGCAGTTCTTATGAAGCTGTGTTGTATTCAAATTGATAGTTTGTCATTTGGTTTCGTACTTCTGTAGTAAGGAAGTGTTCTTTTCAGCTGTGAGCTATAAGCGTTTATATTGATGCTTCAGACACGGCATAATCTTTTGAAGAACATATCTGCAATTCCCAGTCATACAGCAAGACAAAAATAGGCTCTTTGCAGTCTGCGAGCAAGTTGTCTCAATCTCTGTGCTATGTAATTTTTTCTAGCTGGTCCATATTTCTTCAGTAAGCTTTCGCCAAAAAGCAACAACATGCTGTCTTTGCCCACAACTTCAGCTAGTCCATCTTAAAACCGTGTCTTCATTTAGTGCTGAAGCTTTGCTCGCACATTCATACATGTTCTATTGTTGAGACAAGTATTTTGGTTAATTGCGGCTTGAATTATCTTTCCTGACGGATACATGCCTTTTTGAAGGAGATGCCCAAAACCATTTATTAAAGTTTGTATTTCAGCATGAGACCAGCTTGAATTTACGCTTGTCTTCATGATCTTTGTCGACCTCTGCCTTTAATTAGGTAATAAACAATACATGTTATTAGTAGTAGCAAAAGTATTTAGATATTATAAGAGTATGTCCACTAGAACCCGACATGTAGCATCTATATATAAATACAATTTAAATAATATTGAGGCGGTTTCTGCGACTTCCATTACTCGCGCAGAAGCGTCTGATTGGAGAAACTAGAGGTCAAAGTATGTACCAAAATGTTGCTAACTTGACGTTGAGCAATGTAAAATAATATTTTTTTTTTAAACAAACTTTGAACTCGAATTTCTCCAATCAGAAGATTCTGCACGAGTAATGAAAGTCGCAGAAACCGTCACATATGATGGTGGCGGTATAAACATACCAAGCGGTTCTGCATGTGTGCGACATGTGTAGTCGCAATCCTTGACGGAGGAGTCATCGCTCCCCAAATCACCCACGATGCCGGTGTTGTCATTGCCCAAATCACCCACGATGCCGGTGTCGTCATTGCCCAAATCAGCCACGATGCCGGTGTCGTCATTTCCCAAATCAGCCACGAATTGCCCAAATCACCCACGATGCCGGTGTCGTCATTGCCCAAATCACCCACGATGCCAGTGTCGTCATTGCCCAAATCACCCACGATGCCAGTGTCGTCATTGAATCACCCACGATGCCAGTGTCGTCATTGCCCAAATCACCCACGATGCCGGTGTTGTCATTGCCCAAATCACCATGACCAACTGAAACAAAGATTAGTTTAAAATTATAGAATCTTTGCTTATTGTTGATTTATAACACCGACACAAGACAGACGATGGACCTTCTTGACTGTCACGACCTCAAACAGCATGTAGACGCTCCCACACGCAAAACACACATCATTGACTGGATTGTCACCCACGAGTCCACTGACCTGGTGTACGACATCCTGCTGAATGACTACCTCAGATCCGATCATTCTGCAGTTTTGTTCTCTCTTAAGATGGCCAAACCATCCAAACAGAAAAAGCGCGTAGTCCGCCGTAACCTCAAAGAAGTTAACACTGACACATTTCGCGCAGAAGCAGCCCGCCGACTGCTTGATCCTCCGGTATCCTCAGACCCTGTACGTCATTACGACTCCACTCTCAGCACACTTCTTGACGAACATGCACCCGCAAAAACCAAACTCATCGTAGATTGGCCTTCTGCACCCTCGATCACAGCTGAAGTTAAGTATACAAAACAGTTGCGTCGCCGAGCAGAGAGGAAGTTGCGAACCTCAAAGCTGGTAGTTGACAGACAGATTTACAACAAGCAAATGGAACATGCTCAGACACTCATCGCAGACGCCAAACAATCGCACTACAGCACCAAAATCTGTGAAACAACCCCTGCCAAAACACTCTTCTCCACAGTGAATGACCTTCTTGGCTGCTCTTCTGCTTCTCCCTTGCCCAACAACATCGACCCCTCCAAACTGTCGCAAGCTTTCTCTGATTACTTCCATAACAAGATCCAAACCATCCGTGACAAACTAGACAAAATCCCACACCAAAACTCTGAAACTCCTCCTGCATTTACAGGCACTCCCTTCACACACTTTCAGCCTCTCACTCTCACTGACCTGGAGAAAGTCCTCAAAGAAATGACCTTGAAAACCTGTGACCTTGACCCTCTTCCCACACAACTCTACTCTGACTGTCTTCCTGAACTCCTCCCTTCTATTCTCAAAATCATCAACACTTCTCTGCAAACAGGCACTGTCCCCAACTCCTTTAAGACTGCTATTGTCAAACATCTACTGAAGAAACCATCGCTCGACCCAAACACTCTCAGCAACTACCGCCCTGTCTCAAACCTTTCCTTCATCTCCAAACTCCTTGAAAGAGTCGTCCTGAAACAACTCAACTCTCACCTTCTTTGCAACAATCTTCTCTCTCCGCTTCAATTTGCCTATCGTCCTCACCACTCCACCGAAACTGCCCTTCTCAAAATCACTAATGATCTCCTCCTTGCCACTGACCAAGCTGAAATCTCTGCCGTCGCTCTACTTGATCTATCAGCGGCCTTTGACACAGTCGACCACAACATCCTCCTTCAACGCCTTCAGCACACCTTTGGTATCCATAGCACAGCTCTTTCTTGGTTCTCTTCTTATTTCACCGACCGCTACCAGACTGTTTCGATTGACAAACTGAACTCTGACCCCATCAGGCTTGAGTGCGGAGTCCCTCAGAGCTCAGTCCTTGGGCCTGTACTATTTACTCTCTACACTCAACCTCTCGACCACATCCTTGACCGACACAACGTTCTCCACCACTCTTTTGTCGACGACTCTCAACTTCACAACAGCTCTTCCCCTGACCAGTCTGAATCTCTTCTTTCCTCTATCTCTGACACTATCACTGACGTGCAGAATTGGATGACAGAAAACAAACTTCAGCTCAATAGCAACAAAACTGAAGCTATCCTAATAGGCACTACATCCAAACTCTCCAAAGCCACTTCCGACTCTCTTCAACTCTCTGACTCTTCTGTCCCTCTGTCTTCTGCTGTCAAAAACCTCGGAGTCACTCTAGACAACACCCTTTCCATGAAACAACACATCTCTTCTGTCTCTCGCACCTGCTACTTCCAACTCCGCCGCATCGCCACTATCCGCAAGTACCTCACCACAGATGCTACCGCCAAACTGGTCACTTCCACCATTCTCTCACGTCTTGACTATTGTAACTCTCTCTTGGCGGGTCTTCCCTCTTCTTCTATCTCTCGTCTCCAACGCATTCAAAATAGCTCTGCCCGTCTTGCCTTACGAAAGAAAAAGGGAGATCATATCACCCCCCTCCTAAATCAGCTCCACTGGTTGCCCGTTCCTGCCCGTATCACATACAAAATCAACACTCTCACCTACAAATGCCTCCATGGTCTCGCCCCTGCCTATCTCTCCGACTCTCTCTCTCTCTCTATGTCCCTTCACGAGCACTCAGATCATCTGCCGACTCCCTCAAGCTCAACATCCCCCACACCAAACTCAAAACAGCAGGTCAACGCTCATTTTCTTTCCAAGCACCTAGCCAATGGAACACACTACCTCTCCCCCTCCGTCAACAACAGTCCCTCGAATCATTCAAATCTGCACTCAAGACATTCCTTTTTTCCACATAATCCATGCATTCTACACTGCCCACCCCATCCCACCTTGAATAACTGTACATATTTTAATGGTTGCTGGTGTGTGTGTGTTGGTGACTTTAAGTCTCCGTGTGTGTGAATGAGTGTATGTGCGCCTTGAGTCGCCTGTTGGTGAGATATGTGCGCGTTATAAATATTCGTATTATTATTATTATTTATGTCAAACACTCTACCGTACCTCGAAATGTTTTAGCTCTTTGCTCAAGTGCTATCATTATTATTATTAGCATTGCTTAACGTCTAGCCGACTACGGAGAGCCTTCTCAAGATATCCCCATGCTGCCAACTAAAAAACAACAAAAAACATCATTGGAGGTCTGTCACTAGCCCCGTAGATGAACCCGACATGTAGCATCTATATATAAATAAAATTTAAATAATATTGTGGCGGTTTCTGCGACTTCCATTACTCGTGCAGAAGCTTCTGATTGGAGAAACTACAGGTCAAAGTTTGTCCCAAAATGTTTTATTATTATTTCACGTTGCTTAACATCTAGCCTGTGTTGCTAACTGGATGTTGAGCAATGTGAAATAATAATAAGAACATTTGGGAACAAGCTTTGACCTCGAGTTTCTCCAATCAGAAGTTCTGCACGAGTAGTGGAAGTCTCAGAAACCGTCACTTATGATGGTGGCGGTATAAACATACCAAGCGGTTCTGCATGTGTGCTCGTCACGTCGCAATCCTTGACGGAGGGGTCATCGCTGCCCAAATCACCCACGATGCCGGTGTTGTCATTGCCCAAATCACCATGACCAACTGAAACAAAGATTAGTTTAAAATTATAGAATCTTTGCTAATTATTGATTTATGTCACTCTATCGTAAATAAGAACAAAACGTCCCAGTCTCTAGGCTGGGGGAGGATGGAATCTGTGGCATCCCGGAGGCCGTCATTGCCCCCACGACTTCAAAGAGAGAGAGAGAGAGAGAGAGAGAGAGAGAGAGAGAGAGAGAGAGAGAGAGAGAGAGAGAGAGACTTCAAAGAGAGAGAGAGAGAGAGAGAGAGAGAGAGAGAGAGAGAGAGAGAGAGAGAGAGAGAGAGAGAGAGAGAGAGAGAGAGAGAGAGAGAGAGAGAGAGAGAGAGAACCAACGTATGGTTCCTGATGGCTTTCTTGCCTGAAGAGTGAAGTCAGGTGTATGTAATTTCATCGTTGCATGCACAACAGAAACTTCTTAATCATAAACTCCATTATCTTTTTTGAGAATCTAACTCCTTCATCCACTTCCAAGACCATTTATTTGGATGTTTTGCCTCACTTGGCAACTTGTCGTCAAGCTGATTTGCACATGGGTCTCCATTCTTGAAAAAATCCACGCTTTCACTTATCGTGGTGGCCATTTTGAATGTAAAACAGGAAGTGACCACAAAGGGAAGCAAAGACTTGTGGGAGAAAAAGTGAATCTTTTTGAGACAAGTGAGGCCCTGATAAGGATGTTTAGGGAAAATGTAACTTTTGAAAACATAGGTAAATGTAAACATCCTTGTCAGGGCCTCACTTGTCTCAAAAAGATTGCAAGCGCTTACGCTCTGCAACGCTGGGCTGTTTGACGAAATTATATTTATTATATCGCGCATGCACAAGATGTTTGAAAATGCGGGAATTGGTATTTCTTTGCGTGAAAAGGCGCGCATCCAAATTTTATTTTTGCGGGATTTCTTTCATATTTGCGGGAATGCGCGGTCTAGAATCGACACTGCGACAGATCAAAACGTGTCAGAAGGTTTTTGCCAGAATGGAAGGACGAATTTCCTTGGTTAGATTTCGACAGTGGAGTGTGCGTGAGCGCAACTCCATGACTGTGTGTAGGGGTGGGGACGAGTTTTTGCATTCAGATTGTGGGTAACCTGATTTTTGTGCGGGTAAGTTAAAAATGACATGTTACATACCCGGGGAAAGCTGAATTGACAAAAATGTGGCCACCCCTGCGTCCCGTGACAGTAAGGTGGGTTCGTATCATGAAGGAGTTAACAAAAGTGACATTTAGCCCTAATGACAGTGAGGGGCGACATTTGTATTATAGCCTACAACAATACAAATGTCGCCCCTCACTGTCATCAAAGGGTACGAGTCGTGCATCCCTCTCATTACTAGTACTATTGATTGCCAGCACTAAGAAAACTATTAGGAAAGGGTGTATTTTTCAAATAAGTCCAGAGGCTATTTAATTTAGTAGCAATGGACTTCAGACTTTTTATGGAAGAGAACAAATTCCAAAATGATAGGTTTTAAATCGTTTTAAGTAGGGCTAGGCGAGGCGCTCTCTTGCCAACATTGCGTCATAATCTGAAAGGTTCCGCGACGCAATATTCCTGATCCTGATACTTAGCTGCGTCGATATCATCGGAAAATGCACTTTCCAAACCTACTTGTGATATAGACTGCGCACATTTCTTTGCAACCAAACAGCGCCGAAACTCAATTATGTAAGACAGATCTCTTACTTTATCAACATCAGTGGTTGTCTATTGACAACTTGATGCGGCATGCGTGTTCAGATTGTTACGCGAAGCTGTGGTTCACTCTCCCATCTCTGTCAAAATGGCGGAAGGCCGAATCAAGCCACCAGCCACACGTCACTTCCGGAGAGGGACATTATTTTCTTTCGTTTTCTCCCGAGCTTTTGAGAATACGGGTTAGAAAAGTGAGTCATTATCTTCACTGGAACATATTGAATACGAACTCTAGCGCATAAGTCATTAAATTGAAAGAAGAAAGAGAAACAAATGGTTATTTCAGTATTTTTTTTTACCATGGAGACAGCCTTTAAACTTACCACAGATATGTCGTCAGGACATGAATCCAGCCAATGTGTGACTTTCGTGGTCTCGTATACACATGGAATTGCGAAGTTCTGAAGACATGGGCTTGTGAAGTTGTGTTGAAGTGGACTTGGACGGGATTTGTCGTGTTCTGTAGACCCAAAACACTGATTTGTACATTCATGTGTTGGAAAACACAGGATTTCCATTTCGTAAAGTTTCAATCAAGCCGCCATTCGTGTTTCAATTTTCAGCTACTTGAATCTAGTTTTGCCTTTCCATATTTGGCTAATCATTATGAGCTATTAAAGGGGCACGCCATAGCTATAGTTCGGACAATTTGCATCGAGTCTATCAGAATCCTCACCTTCCAAACTGTAATATTCCCACGTTCCACATCCACAAACCCTGCATAGCTACAGAAAGCAGAAATGTTTGAAGAACTAAATCCTTGCGCGCATTTATGTGTAGTGGAAGTGAGTGACAAGCCAGAGCTACGCTTCACTCACAACCCAATTTGGCAACCGTCAGTTTAAAGCAATTTAATTGCAGATAAATGTCAGTTATAACCCTCTATTTCTGATCAGGTCTCCATGCAATCACTTTTTGTTCTTCCAGTCTATTTAGATAGCTGGGATAATATTGCAGAGGGACCTCCTCATGAATATTTCATCTACATCAGTGTTGCTGCCAGCGTTAGAGGACAATAGGTCATTTCAAGGACCTGACCGTAAGAAATCAATAGGTCCAAATGTCCTGGCTTTAAAAAAGTAATAGGTCTTACCGTCTACAATTGACCGCGGCACCCTTGTTAATTTTAAAGTAAATCACAAATTTGTGTCAGCACACACACATGTGTGTGTGTTTGTGTGTGAGTGTGGGAGGGGAAAGAGAGAGAGAGGGAGCTGATTTTCCACAATAAGTTATAACGTGACTTCAAATTAATTTTGCCATTTAATGACAATAAACGTTCAACTTTGGCAATTGCCAGAAACTTAAACTGCCAACCGTCAGAATCAACCAGGTAAACATGGTTAGATCACGCCACCTATTTGTCAAATATGATATGAACTTAAAATAAATGGGAAAAAATGACTAGAATATTCAAGGACTCCTGAAACAAAAAGGTAACATTTGAAACACTAGCTGTGTTGGTCCTAGAGTACAGTGTCACTGCCATTCCTAGGTACTGGTGGATTTTCAGAGAACAGCCTCCTGGAACAGAGAGTGGAGTGTACACTAGTACGACCTCATCTAGAATACGGCAATCCTGCCTGGTTTCCGAGACTAGTACGCCAATCAACATCAATCGCAAGAGTCCAAAGAAGAGCTACTAAACTGATTTACGAAATAAAAGACTACACATATGAAGAGAGACTAAGATACTTGACTTTGCCTACACTAAAGGCAAGAAGAAAGAGAGGGGACCTAATACAAGCGTATATATATATAATATTTAACGACATTGATGACACTAACAAAGATTTCTTTTTTAAATCACCGCAGACTAACATTGTTGTAACACGTAACAGTACTGACAAAATACAAAAAGAAAGACATGATAATAACAATACAAGAAAATTTGCTTTCAGCTATAGAGTTACAAATGACTGGAACAAACTAACAACTAACATTAAACGGGCTCCCAGTACAAATGCTTTCAAGAACCTCATTGACAAACACAACGCTGGACACGACAGTCGTTGCAATAGTCACTCCCGGTGCACTTCACTTCAGTGATTGCCTTCGAGGGCCGATTAGACAGCCATTGACCAGAACTATCAATTCACAGCGGAATTCCCACTCAGAAGAGACTCCTTCGATGCGAAGAAGCCCTCTCAAATCTTCAATGCCTAACTCAAATAAATAGATATAACACTGTTCTTATAAAGTGCGCTACATAAAATCTAAGGCTTACCTGTACGAGTGGTGTGCCTGATTGTACGAAAGGGAAAAAAATCCCATGCAGCGACCATGTTCATTGTTCAGATTTCTTGAAAAGGCCCGGATCGCTTATCGCTTACGCTCTAAACAATAATAAATATTTCACTGAGGTAAAGCAATTATTTCCAAATGTTCAGAAAATATAAGATAAACTTGTGAAATAAACCTGTAAAATAGTTATTTTACAGTTTTATTTTACACAGCAATGTTAAAAAAAAAAAGAGAGAGAGAGATAATTTTTTTTTTTTTTTAGTGTCGTAAGCACAAGAATGCTAAAAGCTCAGAAGAGATTGTTTGACGATGCAGAGATCTGTAGCAAGGGAAGGGGGACAACCAAGTCAGAACTCAAATGCTTTTGGGAACACGAGTTAAAACCCCTCAATGGTCAAGCTGAACACGAAAATTACATTTTGAGGTTACCTTGGATATGAGAACATGCTAATGTTCCCATAACCACAGAATGTTCCCAGATCCACGCTCTCACACTTACAGATGTCCCCAGATCCAAGACATTTTAAAAGTATACGCGACCAGAACCCTATCATAATAGAAGCAGCCAAGTACTATTACCAGCAGTCGACACGCGATGATACATATGCATAATATGCCCTTTGACCTTTCCTTGGGAATATCCATTACTAAAAATAGAATACGGGATTGTGGGAAAACTGTTCAATGGCACTCATGCACTATATGCGATTTTCAATACACGATTCAAAATCTTTGGGATAAATAAAACATTTTTAAAAACACAAGTATATAGAGTTAAGAAAACAAGAAAAAGTTGAAAACCGTTTGGAATGAAGCAAATAAATAAAATACAAGAATTACGTGTTCAGAAAAAAATAAAAATAAAACTGCTTTCGAAGCGAATCGAACCCGGGACTACAAAAGTAAGGTCTAGCGCACCATCAATCGGGGACTCCACAGACTGAGCTATTTTGTAGAGATTTTAACTTCAAATATAACACTTGAGATCTCGAGCGTGGCGACGACTCAGTGACTCGAGTTTCCGAGTCTCTCCGTTCGTATTTCTGTACTGTTCTTCATATCTCACTGTTCGGGGCTAGTTCAGTAACTGACCCTACGCTCCCGGTCACTTCGTATAAGTTTGGAAAGCAATATCAAGTGGCGATAATTTCAAGCGAGACCGACATTATTGATACGAAATGCATTGACCAATCGCCGAAAGACGCATGAAAGGATATCCTAAAATCCTCTATTCTCGATGACATACTAATGAGTTAGTTCGGGAGAACGACGATCTACGGACGGTTTATCATGCAAGTGGTTAAAAACGGGCGTCGGTAGAGCCAATGAACAATGTTATCTACTTGTATTATTTCATCCACTTGTGACGCGACAGATTCCATGTGTATCCATGTTTGACAGGATCATCTTATTCTTGAGAAGAAAAAAATCCGCACGCCACGTTGGCGAAACCTGTGATATTGCACGTATTGGGAAATTTGAGACTGCGCTATTTTTATTTTGTTTCCACCACCACCGCGACCCATCTTTGTACGGGATTGTGGGACCTGGACGTATCATATTATAAACATAATATAACAAAAATAAACAATAATGTAGCGTGAGAGAATGCCATTAATCAATGCCATTGTGTGGGGGCAACTGGAAACAAAACCACTCACGTTTTTGTTAGCAACAATAAGATGAAATTGTACGTTATTTCCACGAAAAGCTTACACTTTTACGCTGTTCTCAGGTGGCTTGGCTTGAATTAGCTCACACACGCAACTTCCACCAACATGCACGGAATTGCATTTTGCAATTTGCAACGGCTCTTCAATTTCAGTTGCCGCTCTGCACATCTATCTGAGCTAGATGCAGGCTCAATTGATCACGCGCGTGGGAATGCGAGGTGTTGGATTTTCATGTATTGAAGGAATCTATGCACAAGTGGCCCATGAAAAGCTTGGGCAAATATGCACCAATGAGCAGTTCTCCCTAATTTGCGCAAAATGCAATTTTCCCTTGGCAATGAAGGCTTTGCCACATAAATTGCTCTCTCTCTCTCTCTCTCTCTCTCTCTCTCTCTCTCTCTCTCTCTCTCTCTCTCTCTCTCTCTCTCTCTTCTAGCTCTCTCTCTCTCTCTCTCGCTCTCTCCACCCCTCTCTCTCTCTCTCTCTCTCTCTCTCTCTCTCTCTCGCTCTCTCCCCCCTTCCTCTCTCTCTCGCTCTCTCCCCTCTCTCTCTCTCTCTCTCTCTCTCTCTCTCCCCCCTCTCTCTCTCTCTCTCTCTCTCGCTCTCTCCCCCCTCTCTCTCTCTCTCTCTCTCTCTCTCTCCCTCTCTCTCTCTCTCTCTCTCTTTCTCTCCCTATCTTCTTTTTCTCTCTCTCGTCTCAATTTATATTGCATTTATGTCTCATGTTCTTCCTCTTTTAAAGCTCAGAGCCGAATAACTATGACAGCAATAATTGTCATATTTTAGCTTGCGTCGCTATTTACAAACGATATAACAGCAAATCCAGTCAGCAATTAATGCATACGACGTTCATGAAAGTGTAGTTTAACACACACAAGAATAAGAAGAATTGCCAGTAAGTACTGGTGTCACATGACTGATGTGAAACAGTTGATTGGCTAATGGCAATGCGCTAAAATCTGTTAGCGCACTCTTGGAGTGAGCTAACAGTTCCACAGAGCGTATTCATACGCCTTTGCCACAGTTAGGCTGTGTCCCTTCTTTCGATTTGAGAAGATTATTCTCATCCGCCGTGTTAGTGACATGCAGCTTATCTTCTCCACATTACCAAATGATGCTTGATCCTAAAATTCCCCGCTAAAAGCAGAAGTGTTTTTTTCTGACAGATTTAGAGCAAGACCGTGCAGCATTTGGAAGTCGACTGGTTCGACTGACTGTCCTTCGTACATGTAGCAGACGACAGCGTCAGTTCAGTACTGAAATGAAAAGTGTTATCGCTGCGTGTCGGAACTGGAATTCCGACACTTGTGTTTAGCGTTGACCGCGTGCCGGTACTTGAGTTCCGACAGATATCACGAATTTTTAACGGTGTAAACGGTCCTGCTAACCACGGGAAACAACCCCTGCAATGAACTTCTATCTGTCTACAGTGAAACCATTCACTGTAAACAGTTCCTTCCCTTCAATTGTTCGGAATAATGTTTGATTTATTTTTGGCATGTGCGACCCACGTGTTATCGTCATTTCCAAGATGGCGGGTCGTTCTACGACAGGACGCATCGGCTTGAGAAGTGCGCTAGAACTCATTATGCAGGACGGCTCCGATCTTGAAATTAGTGATAATGACAGTGAAGACAATCTTTCAGATTCTAGTGACGTGTTCGTGCCTATGGACGACGATTTTGGTGACGATTCTGACATTATGAGTGACAATGAAAGTGTTGGTCATGACCACGTGTTTGATGCACCCACTGACATTGATAGCGATGTTGAGCAACCAGAGGCTGGCGCTATTCCAGTTATATACGACGATGACAGTGACACTGAATGGATGGAAGACTGGACACGGTCGTTGGTGAATTTTCCCGTGTCGGCCCCCTTTGAGGGTGGCTCGGGCCTAAATCTTCCAGAGAACTTCGAGGCCACGCCTACTCCTCTTGACTTCTATCAGCTCATTGTTACACCGTCTGTAATGAAGCTGTTCAAAACGGAAACCAACAGGTATGCGAGAACCACGTGTGATGAGAAAAAAGCTGCTGGAGGGCTGTCAGCAAGATCAATATTCAACACCTGGACGCCAGTCACACTGGAAGAGATGAACAAATTTCTGGCAATTTTAGTGCACATGGGACTGGTCAAGAAACCCAAAATAGATGACTACTGGTCTACTCACCCTGCTCTCTCCACCACCTTTGCCTCGCGCCTCATGACAAGGTGTCGCTTCGCTGCTATTTTAGCATTCTTTCACCTCAACGATAATGCACGCTTCATCCCCCGTGGTCGACCTGATCATGATCCACTCTTCAAACTTCGTCCTCTGTTTGATCATCTTGTGCAGGTGAGTGTCTGGTACACACTTTTCTTTCACATTATATTATAAATAGGTAAATGTGTGTATGCCTTTATTTACAGCCCTAGTGTTGGTTATTCTGTGAACTATTTTCATTTATTGTTCACACACAGAAGGTTCATGGCTGAGGGGCAGGTTGTGGGAGGGGGGGATGGGAGGGGGGAGGGATGGGGTGGGGGGGGAGGGATGGGGTGGGGGGATGGGGTGGGGGGAGGGATGGGGTGGATACAGGGGGTTGGAGAGTGGGATGGGAGGAATGTTTTTTATGAAATCTTACTGAGAAGGGAAGCTTTTGTTTTTGTTGCAATGTGTTGTTACTTTGTTTGATTTACTTGTCTGTGGCAGTGTGTGATTTTGCAGAAATTTCAGCAATTGTATCATCTTGTGCATGTGAGTGTCTGGTAGTGGTACACACTTTTCTTTCACATTATATTATAAATAGGTAAATGTGTGTATGCCTTTATTTACAGCCCCAGTGTTGGCTATTCTGTGAACTATTTTCATTTATTGTTCACACACAGAAGGTTCATGGCTGAGGGGCAGGTCGAGGGAGAGGGGTGGGGGGAGGGGGATGGGGTGGGGGGGGGGATGGGGTGGATACAGGGGGTTGGAGAGTGGGATGAGAGGAAGGTTTTTATGAAATCTTACTGAAAACTTGGAAGCTTTTGTTTTTGTTGCAATGTGTTGTTACTTTGTTTGATTTAGTTTTCTGTATGATTTTGCAGAAATTTCAGCAATTGTACAAGCCAGAAGAAGACATCTGCATTGACGAGGCGATGTGCCCCTGGCGTGGGCGTTCTGCATTCCGCTGCTACATGAAGGACAAACCTACAAAATGGGGGATGAAACTGTATGAACTTTGTGAATCTGTCTCAGGATATGTTTGCAACATGGAAGTGATGTGCCATGAACCTGGAGTGTCCAACAAACCCAAGGAAGTGTGCTTGCGCCTGCTGACACCGTTTGCAAACAAGGGGCACACATTGTTTGTAGACAACTACTACTGTAACCCTGCGTTGGCTGATGAACTGGTTGCAGAAAACACTGCTCTTGTTGGAACTGTGAGGGCAAACCGCATTGGTTTGCCACGTGATCTAGCCAAGCAGCAGATGCAGCAGGGGGAGATGGACTACCGCCGAAAAAATCAGCTTTTGTACATCCACTGGAAAGACAAGCGTGATGTGCACATGCTGACAACAAAGCATCTGCCGCAGATGAAACGAGTTGGTTCCAGAGCCAGACCCCAAAATCAGAAAGACAAGCCTGAGTGTGTTGTTGAATACATACACAACATGGCTGGTGTGGATAAGTCAGACCAGATGATCTCGTACCTCCCCCTCCACCGCAAGACATGCAAATGGTGGAAAAAGCTTGCCTTTCATCTGCTGACCCTGGTGATGATTCAGGGACACATCCTGTGCAACAAACACAAGAAGGAGCACCAACAGAAGGAAATGTGCTTGGAGGATTTTGTGAAGAGTGTGTGTGTCTCCCTGGCTGCGCAGTGTACAGTTGACCCAGCAGAGGATGAAGCGGCCGCTCTTCCACTTCCACAGAGACCTCATCTTGGAGCAGCTGTCCCACCTCCAAACGTCATGGATCGTCTGCGGCCTGGATCACATTTTCCAGAAGAATTTGCTTCAAAGCCAGGCTCCAATGCAAAACTTCAGAGAACCTGCAAGGTGTGCTATGACAGGATGAAGCATCGGGGCGCATCACGCGATGAACTCAAAAACCGCGTGCCTCACACTAAATATCGTTGTGAACAGTGCCAGGTGAACTTGTGTATCACACCTTGTTTCAAGATGTGGCACACCATGGATAAGTACCATATTTGAATTGACTGTAAACTGTACACTGTGGATGGATAATGCATGCAGACTGAAGACAATGTGCTAGTGTGTGTGCATGAACAGTCTTCTGCAGCTTGCGCCAGTAAGATGTCAGGATTCTATATCAAGTTTTTATGCTGGACACTCACCAGTTCAAGTCTATTTAACTGTAATTTTTGTTTCTGATTCACCAGCAATACTCTTGACATTTGAAACAGTGCATATCAGCTTGATTTTGTGAGAAAAAGTACTGCAACAGTGAGCTACTGGTGTTTCATTCAAGAACAAAATAGTTTTTTTTTTGTGCTTCAAATTGGATATTGTGCCTGGATATGAAGACAACAAAAGGTATGTACTTTCAAATGTTTCATATATTTTCTAAAAGAGTAAGTTCCAAACTTTGCAAAAATATAAAGGTATGTAAGGTTATCTTGTGTTGTTGATTTTTTATAATTTTTTCAAAAAGGCTCCAAATCGCGCGCTGGCAGGGAACACAGGGGAAATTTAGACGCGCTTTGAATGAGTTAACCATTACCATCATCATCATCATCATCTACTACAACAACACCAACAACAACAACAACAACAACAACAACAACAACAACACACAACAACAACAACAACAACAACAACTAAGAAGAAAAAGAAGAAGCAGAAGAAGAAAACTAATACAAGAACAATAACATCATCGTCATCATCATCACCATCATCATCATCATTATCATCATATACAACACCAACAACAACAACAACAACAACAACAACAACAACAACACACAACAACACACAACAACAACAACAGCAACAACTAAGAAGAAGAAGAAGAAGAAGAAGAAGAAGAAGAAGAAGAAGAAGAAGAAGAAGACGAAGAAAGAATACAAGAACAATAACAAGAACATTATCATCATCATCATCATCATCATCATCATCATCATCATCATCATCATCATCATCATCATCATCATCATCATCATCATCATTATCATCATCAGCAACAACAACAACAACAACAACTTTCTTTCTTTCTTTATTTGGTGTTTAACGTCGTTTTCAACCAACAAAAACAACAACAACAACAACAACAACAACAACAACAACAACAACAACAACAACAACAACAACAACGAACAGAAGAGCCAAGGCAACGATAATGAGGTCAAACCGACTCAATGGAAGCATTATATAATACCACATACATACTAAGGAACACACATCGCACATGCGTAAAGACTCACCCGTCAAAAACAGCACGACAGCCACCAAACTGATGACGCTACGATGTACACGAAGTGATGACGTCAACCCCAGACGTGATGACGTAGAAGGCAAAGCTGGGGCGCTCATTACTCCGTAGCGAAGGCGGACGAATACTCCGCAGGTTCGTGTGTGCGCAATCTCCAGCGAAAGCACATAGCGAAGAAGAAAATAATCCCTGAATTATATCTGCTTGCTGAAATCTAACACAACTTTTTGGGTGTTTTGTTTATTTTATTGTTCACATCGATTTGATCGATTTCAACTCAACAACACCTGCGGTTTCCCCTTGTCTTCTGAGAATCTTTCTGTTACTTTTTATGTTGTTTTTACTGTGTGTTTTTTTTATTGTGATTCCATTCCTTTGTTTTTGTCTTTATGTTCTCTTTTGCTCCTTATTCAGAATAGGTTACTCCGACATTCTTGGGTTTTTTTAAACGTGTTTTTTAAACAGATTTAAAACCCTGTTTCTCAACTCACAATCTGTCAAGAAGACACAAACCAAGATAAACGGCGATTTGTTCATTCAATTCATTTGTGAATTACGCAGATTTCACTTGGCACAAAGCCAACACAAAATGGGCAATGTTGATGTGAAGCTATAATTAAGATGACAACATATTTTCAGCATAGAGATACGAGAGCCCTTTGTAAACCATGAGCTTTGGTATTTCTTGTTGATCTATTTCTTTTCTTGTCTTGTGTGCAGCAAGGTTATCTCACTTCTCCCCGCCTTTGTTTATTTTTGCTGGTGTTCGACGATAGAGCTGCGTTTCATCCGCCGCTCGGAATCTTCATAGCAAGTGCAAGAATAACACATTCTTGGCCTCAGGATTACAAAAACACACACCCACGAAGCTGATCCAAAGTGACTTCCTTCAAACAAAACCACCACGGCATCAACGAAAAATAAGCACACTTCGACTTTCTCTCAGGAAGATTGTCTGTTTCTCCTTTTATGTTTCTTTTGGTGTGTTTTTTGCACACGCTTTAGTGCCGCTTTAAATAAAGTTGGTTGTCAGTCTAAAAGGAGTTCACTCACCTTATTATTCCTTTTTTTCTCTCTATCCCTTTTTGTCCGTTTTCAAAAACGAACTTCAAGGCAAACGCACACACAAACACAAATTACGCTAATACACACATTCCTCCATCATAATTTTTCATCTCGTCGCATTTTTCAAAAATTGCGGCAGAAAAAGAAGAAGGGAAGACCACTCCTGAGGGACCTTTGCGACGACCTGAAATCCATTTCAGCCTGCAGGTGATCTCCCCTGACGATCAGTTGCTCCCCTTTGAAGCCCCATAGTGAGCGACTGAGTAATTACGTGCGCTGTTTTCAGATGACATCCAACACAAAAACCTGAAAAAATAAGAGAAAAAAGTTATTCTGGAGGCGGGGTTTTCTTCTTTTTTTTACGCAAAAAATACAAAATTGGTTAGAGGGAAAACCATTCTTGAATATCATATTTTGCTGGAATTATAGCAGACAATGTAAACAGTGCTTTATTTTCTTGGCCGATCATCCCATCTCTCACGAAACAAATTATCTGTTCTCATTGTTTTGAATTCAGCCACTGCATTTTGTCACAAAATATCAAGGGGTTTGTAATTTCAGTGTATTGCTCAGCAATTCTGCTGCCCAAACAATATGCTGGCCTTTCTGATTCTCATCAGTGTTTCTCTTGTCTTTTTTGGCTTTAGCTCGTCTAAATAAAATAATAAGAACGCATAGAGACCACGGATGAGGAACTGTTCCGCACCATATTCGCTGAGAGCGACGTGTTACGGTTGTGGTAGTCGCTTGTTTTTCACTTGCTCTGGATCGCGCGCGAAGAAAGGTTGGTCAGCCAGACCCTACTCACCATATCTGTGGCATCACGTCACCGAATGGCTGGTCTACATACAACTTTATAGAAATGACTTTCGGGGGTCTAGGCCGTCAACAAGCGTGCGTTATGTGACGACACAATGCCTGTTTTTGACACGTGTTGGTGTTTTTGTCGTAAATCAAGTTATGTAGACCACAGAGATTGTCATATGGCGTAAGACCAATGCTGAAGATATGCTTGTATTGTACCAAACGCAATCAGTAAAGTTTAGACTAGCTCGTAATTTGATTATTTGATTGAGACCATGTTCCTGTTTGGAGCATTTTTATCCAGCGAGGACTCAAAACATGTTCCAGTTTGGAAAGTAGACATTCCCAACAGGAACATGGTCTCAATCAAATAATCAAATTACGAGCTAGTCTAAACCTTACTTATTGCTTTTGGTACAATGAAAACATTGGTCAGCATTGGTCTTACGCCACATGTGGTTTACACAACTTGATTTACGACAAGAACACCAACACGTGTCTAAAACACATAAAGCAAGCTTGTTGACAATGTAGACACCCGGACATCATTTCTATAACCTTTCAAGGTAGTCCAACCATTCTGTGACGTGATGCGCCAGATATTGCGGGAAGGGTCTGGCTGACTGACCTAACTTCGCGCGCAATCCTGGGTAAGTAAAAAATAGTGACTATCCACAACCGGAACACGTCGCACCCAACGGGTATGGTGCGGAACAGTTCCCCACCCGTGGTGACTACTACATGGCCTGCTGTGTCGTTCCAGATTTACACGAGTTGCTTTTTTAAAAATATTGAAATACAAGCGAAAGCGAGCATTTCAATATTTGAAAAAGCAACAAGTGTAAACTAATTCTTAACGTCAATCTTGTTGACATCTTTGTGTCAGGCGTTTTAACAACTCTCTAGATCTTGACACGCGAATATTCCCTTCATTTTCTCGAAGCTATCATAACGATCGCTAGAGAAACAAATACTCATTAGAAGCGAGAGTTTGTATTGACATAAGTATGGCAATTCGCACTTTCAGCCGAATGTAATCACTTAACAGGCTAAATAAAAAAGAAAACTCAAAGAGAAAGCCATACATCGTAAAAGGCAAAGTGAATGACATTCTTTTATGTAAAAAACGAAAGACAAAACGAAACAGAAGTGGGTGAAATGTTGAAGAGACAGGGAGATATGTACCCCTACCCCCCTCCCCCCCCCCCCTCGAACAAAACAACAAAACCAAAAAAAAAGTAATAATAATAAAAATTAAATAAATACATAAAATAGAAGAAAAAATAAAGAAGAAAAGAAAACGGGCAGGGATGAAACAACTAGAACGAAAGATTCCCAAGTACTCAGGAACAAAATCACACGCTTTGCATAATTATTGAAACATAACTTGTGGTAACATGGATAAGCCGACTCGCATAAAAACTGTATCTGACCTATAAGGCGAGCTATGAGCGTGATAGATATTCATGAGAAACATAACCCCATCAAATCCACTGGAGAATAAAACACATTCCCCCTGCGTCATCCCCTTGCGATGGAAGCTTTGTTGCCGAATCCCCGGAGGCCAGAAAAATGCCGCAGAATGGGTTAATGTCTTGAGAGGCGCTGACTGCACAACCAGACTAAAGAATCCATCACACACGGGGGGAAGGGGGGTTGGGGCAAGGTGTGTGTGTGTGTGTGTGTGTGTGTATGTGTGTGTGTGTGTGTGTGTGTGTGTGTGTGTGTGTGTGTGTGTGTGTGTTGCAGACCTGTCAATACGAATTTTGAGAGAGTTGTTCTCCTTATGTTTGCTGTTGGTATTACCTTACTGTGTGTGGCGACTATGTATGTGTTGTGAGTGTGGTGACTGCAGAACTAGCACCATTTAGAAGCTTTCCTTTGAATTCTGCCAATCACAATTGCATTCTGTTGTTCTTTTGCATTCCGTTAATCTCTTTGTATTCTCTCGGTTGGGCTGTATTCTCGTGCACTTACTTTCGTATTTTGTTCTTCTCCTTTGTATTTTCTTGTTCTATTTGGTAATTCTCCTGTTCTCTTTTGTATCCTGGAGGTCCAGTAAGCGAAGGGAGGTAACTGCAGCAAAGTATTCCATCTGAACACGACCCTGAAAGGCACATCTCTTCCCGTGAAGACATTTCTGCTCACTATTCCAGATCTTCCCAGACTGTTACTTGGGATAAGACCATTGCTCCACTTGGACTCATTCCCAAAATCAACGTCTTGAATGCTTTTTGTGTATTTTGGATTATGAGTTGACATTTTTCCATTCATTGATTAATTCTGCAGATGGGGACTTACGAAATTAATGTACACAAAAAAATGTCTAATTCTACGAGGAAACAACCAAGCTGTAAAGGCACGGGCATATCACATGCAAAACCCTGGCCAGATCTAAGATTGTCAGTGGAGTTGTTAAACGGGAAGGACTGCGCATTCAAGAATAATGGTTTATCAAACTGATGTCAAGACTGTGCATGCATGAACACAAGTTTCTCCCTTTCGACGTGTCAATTCGTGACTGTTATTAATATGATATGCATTTCTGGGGGAAACAGACTGCAAGCATGATATTTTGTTTGTTTGTTTGTTTGTTTGCTTAACGCCCAGCCGACCACGAAGGGCCATATCAGGGCGGTGCTGCTTTGACATATAACGTGCGCCACACACAAGACAGAAGTCGCAGCACAGGCTTCATGTCTCACCCAGTCACATTATTCTGACACCGGACCAACCAGTCCTAGCACTAACCCCATAATGCCAGACGCCAGGCGGAGCAGCCACTAGATTGCCAATTTTAAAGTCTTAGGTATGACCCGGCCGGGGTTCGAACCCACGACCTCCCGATCACGGGGCGGACGCCTTACCACTAGGCCAACCGTGCCGGTCTTGCAAGCATGATAGTACTACGTTGTTGCATGTAGTCTTCATACCGTGCAGTCTAGTTTTATGGCAATGTACACACATTTTGATCTAAAACAGTATGTTGCCGATAAGTGGTTTTTTTTTTTTAATCCAGGTATAAGATAACCTGATACTTTAACGGTTCGTCCTGTTTTTAAAGAACATGGACTGTGTGGCGTGTTTCGCTTAGCTGAGTATTCACAACACGTTGTAATCAGGCAACGCAATCATAATTAAAGTCAGAAGAAATGCGAACAATTAATGTGCTGGACAACACAGCAAAAATAAGTAATATGTCCTTTGTTGTAAATCCAAGATATGAATCATCATATGCGTCTTTTATTGTTTGTTGCCTTTTGTGGTTGACTGGGTCATTTTAAGAACACATTTGCCTAGAATACGAACATCGTTGTAAACGAAGAGGCAACGTGCTCAAAAAGAGATAACAACAGTTTGGCAAAATAATGTTTTTGCAGTAGCTGCAAATCTCTCCGCAGAAAAAAAAAACACCACCACACACGAGGAAGTTTTTTTTTACAAGAGAGGATAAACCGAAACCGAAACCCCTCTTGAAGTATTTATAGCAAAAAGCTGTTTTCTCAGTCTGTGAATGGAAGTAAGATGGGATCATGATCTTTAATCATTGTCATGAAATGATGGACTGTTCCAGATATAGCTTGACGAAAGAAAAAAAAAGCCTTACAAACAAACGTTGACCCATATGTTACAAAATGGAGTGTATGTATAAGGAACAATTTAAATCAGTTGTATTAGGAACAGCGGTTTCGCGAATACTTTGTAGGTTTACAGTGGTTGTCTACTTCGTGTATTCTTCTCGGCTTCGACCTACATCCCACACACAGATACGTAATGTAGGTGTCTGCCCGTTTGAATTTAACGGCACTTTTCCTTCTGTGTGACCGATCGTATACACTATCACAGACGTGTCCAAACGTATCCTTGTAGAAGGAGCTTCCTTTTACTTTGACACTGACATACCTTCTTCTTCTTCTTCTTCTTCTTCTGCGTTCGTGGGCTGAAACTCCCACGTACACTCGTGTTTTTGCACGAGTGGAATTTTACGTGTATGACTGTTTTTTACCCCGCCATCTAGGCAGCCATACGCCGCTTTCGGAGGAAGCATGCTGGGTATTTTCCTGTTTCTATAACCCAACGAACTCTGACATGGATTACAGGATCTCTTCCGTGGGCACTTGGTCTTGTGCTTGCATGTACACACGAAGGGGGTTAAGTCACTAGCAGGTCTGCACATAAGTTGACCTGGGAGATCGCACAAATCTCCACTCTTAACCCACCAGGCGGCAGCGACCGGGATTCGAACTCACGACCTACCGATTAGGAGGCCGACCTCTTACCACTACGCCACTGCGCCCGTCAGTATACACCATCAAAGACGTGTCCAAACTTGTCCTTATGGAAGGAGCATCCTTGTACTTTGACACTGACATACGAACAAGCAACAGCCTGACTGCTTGCTCTCTGTACAGAGCGTGATGTGTTGAAATTGTGTCATTTATTTATCTATTTTTTTTTTTTTCTGAATCAATGTTACATGTTGACACTGGTGCCATTATCAATTTTGATTTATCAAATGATTCCTACTCTGCCCAGAAACAAGCCAGGAGTGTATATTGTGGGTATATGTCTAAGTTGAAAAATGTCGTCATCATCATCATCATCATCATCATCATCATCATCATCATCATCATCATCAGCATCATCATCACCATCATCATCGTCGTCCTCTCCACCATCATCATCATCAGCATCAGCATCAGCATCCTGCTGCTGATACACCTTTTGTCTCTCCTATTTCTTCCTCCTCCTCGTTATTCATTCCTCTTATTCGTCGTCTAATTTCTTTCGTCGTTTTCTTCTCTTGCTCTTCCAGAACAAAGCCAAAAGAACAAACATATCTTTTCTCCTTCTGTAATAAATGGTTGTGCCAAGAATGTTCTTCCAACAGAAGCCTAAAAACATGGGTCTCTTTCATGCCAATACAAAATCATCCACGCACTGCAGCAGCTGATGTTTTGTTGGTATTGTTGTGTGTGTCTGGTTCTGTGTGTGTGTGTGTGTGTGTGTGTGTGTGTGTGTGTGTGTATGTGTGAGTATAGTAGTGTGTTTGTGTGTGTGTGTGTGCGTGTGTGCAAGCGTGTGTGCGTGCGTGCGTGTGCGTGCGTGTGTGTCTGTATTGGTGTGTGTGTGGGTGCAAGAGGGGGGGTTAACTGACACACGGTTACCAGGCTTTGTACGCGTCAAAAAGAAAGGGAACATTAAAATAATAGCTGTGGTTGGTTGTCTCTACCCTATAAAACACATAACACATAAAACAACACACAAACACGTGCTGGCTATTGTCAAGCCCATGGACATTCCCAAAAGTTATTTGTCTGAGGTCACCAATGCGAGGCTGATTTAAACGTATTGGCAGTTGTTCGCTCCTACGATGCGTTTCCCTCACCTTTGTAGACCCCCTTAAATTACAAGGTGCGAACGGAAGATGCCGGAACGGGTGAAAGGCATATCGGAATTGTTTGCCGCCGATCTGTTTGACTGATACAGACACATGTCCACCACCCCGCAACAAAGCACGAATGTTGGTTGGGGCTCTTTGAGCTTAAAGGTGCTGTTCTCTGTCATTCCAACGTTGGTGCGGGGGGAGGGGGGGGGGTCGAGGGTTGTAGACAGGTTTCTGTCTCTGGTTCTTTTCCAATTTTGCGCCGCTGAAAAAAAAGGCCTCACAGACCTACTTTCTTTCTCCTTTTTTTCTTCACACAGTCATTTGCAGGTATGTTTCCATCTTCACACATACTTTTTTTCATATTCTATAGAAGTCACGTTTAGTTCCATACCAAAGCCGGGGTGATCCCTTGAAAGGCACACTACTTCGCTTGTAAGCAGTTCGGATAACTGTCGCAGACCTGGCCAGGCTTTTACCGGGAAAAAGACCATCCCTCCACTTGGTCACATACCAAAACTGAACAGCCTGGGTATTCTCAGCGCACAGTGGGCACTGTTTGATAAATGTACACTGTAAAAGTCACTAGAGGCGTCTTTAGAAATCAATTCATCAAACAATTTCAACTCGCCACAGCAAGCAGTCAGTGTGATAATCTGTGGTATGTGACCAAGTGGAAGGATGGTCTTATCCCATGTAAAAGCATGGCTAGATCTGAGGTAGTGAGGCAAACAGTTTACACGAGAAGGTGTGCTCCTTTAAAACACAACCTCTGCAGTCAGTGCGTGATGGACAGTGACAGTCCGTGAACACGCCATTGTCGGCGGCCAAAGTTGTCAGTGCCTGTTTTCCTTCAGATTCCCCAACGCCCTTCTTGGTTGGATTTTTTCTTCGGTTTTTTTTTCCGCCGGCGAAATGAGTGTGAATATTTTACACCCTGTGCGATATTTACCAAGACTGATTTTGCATGTGTTCCCCTCTACACTCATTTATCCTTCAAGCGGCATAACTGTTCTTGCACGCGTACCGCCATCCATCATCACAACCCGGTGAATGTGGCTATGAGGTGTGGAACGCGTCTTTCAATGTAAAATAGGTACGGGGTCTTAAAGCCACATGCCTCATTTTAGCAATATTGTATTGTGGAACATCACGGAGATCAGGTTTACAGACGAATTTTGGAAATAACTCTGTCGGATCTGTATAGATTGTGAAATAGTAGTTTCTCTTTGAAACATTAAGGCACGAGATATTATAGGCCCTGTTCGCCGACCACGAGTGTTGACTGACAAACCACTCGCTAGTGAGTGGCCACAAATATTACGTGGAAAAGCGTATTTCCATGTTTCCGAGTTCGATAACTCTTTCACAACCGACTTAAACCCGACAGAGTTATTTCCGAACATCGTCTATTATCTGTGTCAGACTCACTGTTGACCTTTTCGTCATCCTTATTTGCGCCATCGTCGTGCATAAATATCACTAGTTTAAAGAATGGTGCACTGTTAATAGAACAGTATCAATATGGTTATATATCTTAGTTGCTCATCTTGTCGGTAGACGCAGCTATCTGTTTTAATGAAGCACCAGAATCATCAAGATAATCCGGGGTCATATTTTAGTTTTTAACTCATTTTCTCCCAGGTACGGATATATCCGTACCCACTCATATGGCTCTATTTGACCAGGTACGGATATATCCACTCAGACTGTTAGCTTCAGTCTCTTCCTGTAACGTCCATCTAACGCCTGCATTCCAGCTTGTTGATACACAGTTTCTACACAGTTACTACAATTCTGAGTGACCTGCTGCAGCACAGCTGGTCTCGGCTAATAAACACGTGGTCAACATAGGTGGGGTAGAAAGTGTTAAGACAGAAACAAGAGAAAGCAAAGAGAAGTTCGGCATTCAAAGTCTTATAATGAATCATGTCTTGTTCACATTTCGCTTATGAATTAATTAATATTTCGTCATATCGGTACGAAGAATATCATGCAATAGTGTGTGGGCAATACAGCACATACACTCTAACTTATAATGATATATAAAAGAATGCATGGGAGGCTCTGCAGCTTTAAAATTGTAGAAACGACGCATGGAAGATACATTCGCACAAAGACAGAGTGTTTACACGCAAAACACAATATCACTCCTCCAATCTAAAAGAAAATGCGGGTGAATAGGAAAAAAAAGAATAAAAAACAGAAAAGAGACCAGAGCAAATAATATGTGGGCGGCAGAAACTTTACTCTGTCACTGCTGTTGCTCAACTGTTTTACTTTAAGTCTGTTTTAATACGTTGCCAGTTTCAGTGTTTCTTATTCACGCAGTAAACTGTAATTAAAGATGCCGTGCTAAAAAAACATAAGAATTCTGTACTCACCGATACAAGGACAGCACAATACAATACGAATTTTCGCTTATGAAAGCTTCATCAGGAAACAGACAAAAACAAAGGGCAACAAAAAGCATCTTTAATTAAGCAACACTGACGGATGAAAAAGAAGATGGAGGGGAAACACAAAAGGAAAAGATGCCGTGCTTCCCCCGTATCTGGTCGTGTTCAACACCATATAGTATGTACAGATTTTCACCCGGAATAAGAGCATCCTTTCACTTGGACACATACAACAAATCAACAGTCCTGAGACTTTTGGGGCAAATATAAAGAGTGTGTTTGTCTGTGTTTGTGTGTGTGTATTTGTGTGCGTGCGTGCGTGTGTGGGCGTGCGTGCATGCGTGCGTGTGCGGGCATGAGAGCGTGCGGACATGCGTGCGTGCGTGCGTGCGTGCGTGTGTGTGTGTGTGTGTGTGTGTGCGTGTGTGTGTGTGTGTTTTGCGTGTGTGTGTGTGTTTTGTGTATCTGTGTGTGTGTGTGTGTGTATGTGTGTGTGTGTGTGTGTGTGTGTGTGTGTGTGTGTGTGTGTGTGTGTGTGTGTGTGTGTGTGTGTGTGTGTGTGTGTGTGAAAATTACGCTTTGTTCATTGTTATATAAAAATCCTTTTCGATGGAATATAATTATAGGCTTACACGTACACAGAGGCAGTGCTGGGAATACACAGAGGCGCGCACTTACACACACACGAATCTCTCTCTCTCTCTCTCTCTCTCTCTCTCTCTCTCTCTCTCTCTCTCTCTCTCTCTCTCTCTCTCTCTCTCTCTCTCTCTCTCTCTCTCTCTCTCTCTCTCTCTCTCACTCTCTCTCTCTCTCTCTCTCTCTCTCTCTCTCTCTCTCTCTCTCTCTCTCTCTCTCTCTCTCTCTCTCCCACACACGCACAAATGGCGATGAGAGTGAGGGAGAGCGTCCTAGAAAAAGAGAGAGAGAGAGCGCGAGAGAGAGAGAGAGAGAGAGAGAGAGAGAGAGAGAGAGACTCAGACTCAGACTCAGACTCAGAACTTTATTACAAAAGGATAAAGGTTTTAGACAAAGCATATTCTTCCAACCTGTCCTTTATACAACACATAAAGACAGACGCACATTAAAAAAAATCAATCATATAAAATACAGAAATACATTGTATGGAATGCAACACAATGTGCATTTAAGGAATTACATAAGGAGAACCCAAAAATTACAAAATTACATTGACATAGTTATACCTTTCATTTGGAAATAAAGTTGCTCCGATCAGCTACACATCCGTTAACACTAGTTGCATCCTTACACTCCATCCAGACAGCTTCGCTCATCCACTGACAACAGAATACTTTCCATCCCACGCACCAAAACCAAAACCACTGGCGACCGTTCTTTTTCCTTTTCCGCTCCCACTCTCTGGAATCAACTTCCCCACCCCATCCGTCACTGTAAAACCTCTTCTACTTTCAAAAAGTCCATTAAAACCCACCTTTTCAAGTCTGCTTACAATACCTGAAGCACACGCCTGCCTCGTGATATGTTTTTATCTGCCAGCATTCCAATAAACTCCCTAGTTAAATATTTTTATTGGGTAGTCTCACATTATTAACACTATTATATATGTACTACTGTTGTTTGTAAAATATGTTTTAAACGCTTACTTAATTCTTTTTTATGTATTTAAATATTTGTTGAATTTATTGTGTGTGTGTGTGTGTGTGTGTGTGTGTGTGTGTGTGTGTGTGTGTGTGTGTGTGTGTGTGTGAATAAGAATAAGAATAAGAATAAGAATATAGTTTATTGTCATGAAACCATTTAGGTTTATAAGACACATACATGTACATAAACAACAACATAAATCATTATGTTTTTTTAAGAAAACAATTGTATACGAACTTCCCCAACATGAATTGTAGATTGTCTTCCAACAACAGTTGACTGGGCATAGTATAAACAGGTATACTTTTATTGACCTGTTTCATTAATTGTTCTCTAAAATGTTTATATTCAATACATGTATCTAGCATATGTAATTCATTTTCTATTACTCCACAACGTTGACATAATCTGTTTTCTTTTGGCGTATTATCATATCGGCCTTTTTCAATCTTCAAGTCATGTGCACTTATTCTAAGTTTACACAATGCCTGTTTGTATTTAAAATCAATATCATTGGTTAAGTATGAAGCAGTTTCATATTCCTTTGTTACAATCCTGTAAAATTCTAATTTGGAAGAACTGTTTACTTTTTCTGTCCAAAATTGCATATATTTTCCTTCTAACTTCTGCAATATAACATGTTTCAATCTTTTTCCACTAAAGGTAAACTGATTTTTCCAAACGTGATCTAATCCTAAAGTGTGTAGTATTTGTTTCACAAACGATATCCATGGGTTGTTATCATGTTATTATTTGTGTGTGTGTGTGTGTGTGTGTAAGTGTGTATGTGTGCTTGTGTGAGGTTGGGTGTGTGTCAAAATGTGTTGTGCAATAGGGCATGATCATCGTTTTAGATTTGTTGTTAAAAATTACAGCTTTGTATACAATGTTTATTATCTTTTACGTAATTATAGTTTAATAGTCTTTTATGTATTTTTTTTATTTGTTCGACCTTCTTAGGATTATGGAGTTTTATGCACTGCCTTTTATAGTTAACTAAATTTTTGTATTTGAAATAGTCCATTGTAGTCGGTGTAGGCTTTAAGCTTATTTTAATCGTTTGTCCAGTATTTAATTTAATTCTCTATTTTTGTATGAACTCAAATGTTTAGTGTTCTTAGTATGTCTTGTTAGGCTAAGTTCTATTTAATCAGAGTATGTTTGCGTGTGCTTATACCTAGTGATATTGTAAAGCGCATAGTGCTTTTAGTTATGCGCTATGGAAATCTCCTTAATAAATAAATAAATAAATTAGAGAGAGAGAGAGAGAGAGAGAGAGAGAGAGAGAGAGAGAGAGAGAGAGAGAGAGAGAGAGAGAGAGAGAGAGAGAGAGAGAGAGAGAGAGAGAGAGAGAGAGAGAGAGATGATGATGATGATGGAACTTTATTTTTCAAGGATAGAGGTTTAAGGCGACGCCTTTTCTTACAACCGGTCCTTACTTCTAATACAAATGTATAATAAATGATAAACAAGAAAAGCAACATGACAAATAAACAAAGTAAACGAACGAACCAGCAAACAATCGACAAGTAAGCAAACAAGCAAATAAACATAAACAACAAAATGACAAAGTAAGCAACATACAAATCAAAAGCGAAACATGCAACATGTTAATTGAGGTTACACATGTAAAGTGATCGACGGTAAAATTCACACGATACCAACGTTTACACTAATCCTTATAATGATTATATGGTGTCAATGATGATGATGACGATGTTGATGATGATGATGATGATGATGATGATGATGATGATGATGATGATGATGATGATGATGATGATGATGATGATGATGATGATGATGATGATGATGATGATGATGATGATGATGGAAAATCGCAACATAAATTCCACATAATACATATAATAAAGAACATATTTGTGTAATTCATAAAGCTTTGCCAATTGTTGACAGCTACTTGCACATGTTAAGACTAGTATAGCCATCTAGGTAGACATAACATGATTATGCAGAGCTTGTTGAAAACTCTTTAGTGAGGTATAATGATCTTATCACAGACGGGATGGAGTTCCACACCATAGCGCCAGAGAAGGCTTGACTAGTTTTGAACAAATCAATCCTGGGTATTGGTGGTAAAGAATTGATAGACCCGTACCTTTCGGTGACTCTGTGAAATAGGTCCTGAATATAGATGGGCACTTCGCCATGATATATTTTATACATCATTACAGTCTTATTAAACTGTAACTGTTTAACTAGCGGCAGGTAGTTTAGATTCTTTAACTTCAAATCAGCTGATACTTGTGGACCATTTAACATGATTTTAGCTGCCCGACGATGTAGAGAGTTTAACTTTTTCATGTGAATATCAGAGACGCCATCCCAAAGAGTTGATGCGTAATTAATATGGGATAAGATGTGGGCATGATAACATAGTTTTAGTGTTGCGATATCGACATATTGCTTTAACTTTGATAGCAGAAACAAATTCTTGGATACTTTTTGACAAATATAATGTACATGAGATTGCCATTTTAATTCTTGATCGACTATCACACCCAAAACACGATGTTCCGTTACCTGCTGAACAGGTTGTGATTCCAGAGAAAGATTTAACTTAAGAGGTCGTGACTGGTGTTTTTGTCTTGTTGTAATAATCGTGCTTTTTGTCTTTCCTGGGTGCACTATCATAAAATTCTGGTTACACCAACTGTTGACTTCATTCAGACTAGACTGTAAGAAAATTTCAATTTCTTGAACAGCTTGAGTGAAGCGTCGAATCATCTGCAAAAAAAATCCGTTTTAACTTTGGAATTAGATATATGAAGGGGGAGGTCATTAATGAATACACAAAACAAAATAGGCCCTAAAACTGACCCCTGGGGGACTCCACTCTTTAAACATCCTTTGGGAGATGTTTTACCGTTTATAGAAACATACTGTGTTCTGTTGACAAGATATTAAAGAATGAACACGTTGCGGGATTGTTCACGTACAATGCGAGTTTATGTAAAAGTAATGTGTGATCTACAAGATCAAAAGCTTTCTTAAAATCAAGAAATACAGCCCCTGATATGTCCGAACGATTAATTGCCGATAGCCAGTTATCACATAGTGATGAAAGAGCTGTACTACAGGAATGTTTCGGACGAAACCCAGATTGAAAGTTGCGAAATAATTTGCACCTTTCCATGTAGTTCAGAAGATTCTTCTGGATGAGCTTCTCTAAAGGCTTTGATAAAATAGGAAGCAATGAAATTGGCCTGAAGTTATTAGGGTCAGGCACATCTTTATGTTTAGGAAGTGGAACGACCTTTGCCGTTTTAAATGCACCAGAAAAAATATTTTGTTCAATGCAAAGATTATACACATACGTTAGGGATTCCACTATGTACGGTAGGGCTAATTTAAGCAACGAGA
>NC_090245.1:67141397-67156397 GCF_037325665.1 Littorina saxatilis
GTCAACACTCATGTGTTTCTGTGCGTCCAGCTAATTGTTTTCAAAAGTCAATAAAGAACTAGATCAAGCCAAAACAAGGAAGTATGATCAAATCCAAACCGTTAACGTGAGAAGGCATAATATGCAACCGTCACGAATCAAAATCATATAAAAAGTAATTAATTCCGTAGCACAATATTACACAAGTGTCTGAACATACATTGCAGCTTCAAATGTCAAGGAATGGATAATATTTTTTCCGATTCTTAACAATAAGTTGCACAAAAGGACATTATGATCAATATATACATTAAGCTGATTAAAGCCATATGTACTCGATGACTATACACGCTAATTGCTTTACCAACAGCTGGAGACATGCTAAATTAAGTTCCCTGCAAAATATTGTGGTCTAGGACCCCTTCAATGTTGAGATATGTTAATTTTCATTTTGATCTGGATCGTCCTATTTATAGATTTGCCAACAGAGGTAGCGTTGACGCAAGGGAAATAACTCCGCGTCTTTGTTTACATCCAAAGTTTTTGAGACTCTAAAACAAGCTGTAATGCATGTATATGGTCCGCGCATGGCGACATATCGTCATTACATGGTCTTATGGTGCGTTTGACATCGATTATGGGCAAACTACACTTTGTAAACACGGGAGCGCGTACATATGCCTTTAAAGCTATCTTTGCTCAGACATGTCAAAATGCCAGGTCCTAGAAGTACAGACAAGCACAACAAGTGTCCCAAAAGCTAGATGTAAACATATCCTGCTCTATTTAGGTATCTGCTTAGGTACGGCACCGTTCTTTAGCTTTGTAGAATGTCAGCGAGATATGCACTCACATATCAATCAAACGCAGTACACAATACACATACACCTAAAGCTCTCTCAGTTTGCAGATGTCAATATCTCGGATCCCGACAGTACAACATGGCACAACTACTTCGATGTCAAAAACTGGATGTAAACATACCCTGCTCTGTGTAGGTCACAGAAAAATACAACCCAAAGCGTCTGTGTGTAGAGACATATTCATAAGCGTTCACAGATTTCAATATTTGGTATCCCGAAAGTACAGAATGGCATAGCAATTCCACGAGTCAAAAACATCATGCAAACATACCCTACTTTGTGTAGGTCACAAAAAAATAGAACCCGAAGCGTCAGTGTGTTGAGACATATATATTTACGTAACACCTCAACCCCCTCCCCCCGACCTGGTGCCTGCTCAATGCATCAACGATCAAGATTTACAGGCCCGCGCACTGAAAGATGGACGAGGAACATGATCAGCAGTGCACGTGAACACCGTGGTGAGATGTTCCAAAATTCATCCGCACCCCACGGCGCGAACCCCCAGATTACCACCAAGTCCTAATGCCTTTTTGGTCGATCTGGCCGCATATTTTCAGCAACACCTTTTTTCAGAGTCGGCAACACTTTTCGATCCGTTTCTGTTTCATCACTTTTTGATCACTCTGTCACTTGCTGTTAGCTATATATCATCACCGCCCTCAAAAAAGCTGGAAGGCAAATTCAGAAAGTATACGCGGAATAAAATGTAACAGTTGTGTGTGTCGCATGGTCTATTTGGCCGAATGGTTTTAATAACGCGTTTGGTTTTTAGGCACTCTCAAAAATATATCCGAAAGCAGTTGATTTCTGGAGTGCTAACTAAATACCTTGTTGGCCAAACTAAGGACTCAATTCCTAAATTCTTCGATGTCATAATCTAGAAGGAATTTAAGTTACACGGAATATTGTAGCAGGTCGACTTCTCGCATAATTTTAGCACTACTGTTTGTTTGGAGAGGGGGCGAGGGTATGGGGAGATAGACGCCGATCCGTTTCTATTTCTTCACCTCTTCTTAATCACTTTATCACGCACCGCCTTCTTGTCATCACAAACCTTTAAACATTGTAAATGTCGACAAATAATGTTGCTTCCGTGTTGCTTATTTCAATGCCTGGCAGACTGATCTAAGAATGCAAATTATAAACGCCATTACGTGGGCGAAATGTACATTTAACCATTCGTCGCCGGTGCCATTATGGCTCATGTTTCCGAGATAACTATACTGTATATATATCTAAAATGTCACCGAAGTCCATTAACAAGGAAGGAGTGCTGTTTCAAAAGTGTCGTGACCAGTGCAGCCAATTTGAGGTGATTATTTTGTTTTCGACTTCTTCTTTTTTTTTTAAACGGGTGGGTGGGGTGGGAATGGGGGGATGCTCGCATTATATGCAGAAGCCTAACAAGATTTGTGGTGGCGAACTCGAGAAGGAATGTATTAACTATCTCTAACCTAGCAGCCCTTACACCGGAACTGTCGTGAGTTCACCTCCGCGTGACGGGGCTAAAGAGACGAATTCCGAAAATAACTTCGTCGGGTGTGTACGTGTATGTGTTGTGGGAGAGTGACCTTTTCTTGCAAAACCTCTGTCAAACATTGGAGGGGCCAATCACTAGCGAAGGTAGTGTCGGAAACACGTGCTCCCGTCCACTTTTGTTCGACACACATCTAGCTGGTGATTGGCCCTTTCCATGTTTGGCAGAGGTTTTACAAGAAAAGGTCACTCTTACACAGCCCGTGCAAATCATATCCGACGGAGTTATGTTCGGAAATCGTCTGTTAGCACTGCGTTCTTGGCTAGACGGTTATCATCCTTGCACGTGAAACATAATGGACTTGCTCCAAATGTCATTGACGTCCCTCGTTTTAGAACCGAAGATGTACATTGCGACTGCCCTTGTGTCGCGTTTTGGTTCCAAGAGGGAGCATATCTGCAGCGAATCCCTTATTTTGGGAAACGAACCCATTAAAAAGAAAAAAAATCAATCAATACAATTAATATTAAGTTTGAAACTCACAAAATAATTGAGGACAATAGTCACTTGTTCATGGCAATGCTTGTTTCTCAGGCGCCAGAAGACTGGTTCCGCACACCTCTCACTCACCCTTGCACTTGTCGTAAACATGTACAGCGCTAACCGCGTCTCTGTGTCTCTCATAACCCATTTGCACCTTTCCTTTGCGCCACTGTTTTAAGATTCTGCAACCCAAAACTACCCCCCCCCCCCCCACTCACCCATCTCTAAAAACGCAAGAGACCGTTAATGAAATTGTGTTGCAAGTAATACAGTCACAACGTCAACATGTGGGCAGGACAGTCTTAACATTATAGTTGTGGAACCCTTCAAAAGGCTTCCATCTACATTTGGAAAACTATATTCTTAAATTACAACTTTAAAACCATTAAGTAGGCTTCCACCCCGGTTTCGTGTGATAATTACTAAACACTGAAATGCTTAAGTCTACTTCAACCATTATAAGGCCAGCTTCCAAGGTGAAAAATGACAAAAAACGTGTTCAAATCTTTCTGCCATAGCATTTCAGAAACACTGCTGATCTTTCCCATTTTTGGCTCATATATTCTTCAAGTGTGTCTGACCGCTCAGACATAATTCAGTTAAATGTAATAGAAAGTTTTGATATCTAAAAAAAATAAAATAATAAAATATAAAAAAAACCATGACGAACATGTATGATAATCATTACACAAATAACTCTTCATGCAAGACAGATACAGACATGACATTTTACACACTTATCACAAATTGAGCACTAAACAGTGTGCTATTTTCACAAGAGTGTATTTTGGAGAATTTTGTTTTTATATCCTGAAATTAGGATTTTACTATTTCATCGCGACGAAAGAGTGTTCTCTCGAGTTTACTCCCAGTTTCTACGAAAGCACATTTTCTCACTCGTAATTCAGCGCTTAATTTCAAAGAAATACACTTTCAGAGGGAAAAAATAATTTCAAACAAATCATTTATTTTTTCATCAACGTGTGAAGTAACCTAACCTGACACGAAAAGGTTTTTTTCGTTAACTTCCAGACTTCCAAACATCGTGAACAAATTACAAGAGAACGATTAAAAGAAAATGAACACCCGGAATAATTGTGTAAGCGCCACGACCTTACAAGGTCTGAACGACACGTTTCATTAAAAAGAAACTAGCGAAAGATAATCTTACCTCGAAAAACTGAAGCAACTCCGTGATAAAGGAAATCCGTCACACACGCAGGGAAAAAAAAAGCGTGACAGGTACACACAAAACAGTGGGAGAAGACAAATAGCTGGCAAGAAGCGCGTGTTTTACAGCAACTTTTCCGAGCAGAGCGTAGCGCTAGGGTGACACTGGAAACTTGCTCTCCCTCTCTCTCACGCACGTTGGGAGCGGAATGCTCGCTCGCTCCTGGCAAATTTGTCGCTTGCTTGTGAAGTGAAACAACGAGACACCCTCTCTCTCTCTCTCTCTCTCTCTCTCTCTCTCTCTCTCTTGTGAATCGGTCGGTGGTGGTAATAGTGGTGGTGGTGATGTTGGTGGCGGTGTTGTGTTGTCGTGGCAGTTACAGTCTTGCTAATCGTGAAGTGGTAAAAGTCGTGAAGTGATGTTTATTATTGGTTCGTGTGGAATAAAGCATGTGGGTGTCCGGTAGTACAGGGAGAGGACACGTCTCTGTGCACGTGGATGCGTGTGTGTGTGTGTGTGTGTTTTGATCATGTGGACCTTGAACAAACACACATGATGAGAAATTGTGTAATGATAGTTGTAAATCTACGTGAACCACCAATGAAATCGTTCATTGATCCACACCAGCGACTGATCCGTCTATAACATGTTTTGCATTTGCCGACGACATTCATTCATAAAATATGTTCGTGTCATTAATTCACATGGAGAACAAGTCGTGTATTAGTTATCCATATTCATATAGTTACTCCTCTTCCCCTCTTCTATCGCCCTACACTCGATCTCCTCTCCCTCCCGTCCCGCCATCGCCACCATCCTTCCACTGGATCACATACCGACTATAATTTGCCCGAGTGCTTTCTTTTCACATCTGGATTTGGCAAACACACACACACTCACACACACACACACACACACACACACACACACGCACACGCACACACACGCGCACACACGCACACACGCACGCACGCACACCCATACCACACACATACATACAAACAGACGCACGCAAGAACCGAACACACACACACACACACACACACACATGACACGCACGCACGCACATACACACACACTCACACACACACACACACACACACACACACGCACACGTACACACACACACACACACACACACACATACATACACACACACACACGCTTAAACCCCCCCACACACACACACATACACACACATACACACACACACACACACACTTACCCCCCCACCCCCCACACACACACACAAACACTTACCCCCCCACACACACACACACACAAGCACACATAACCGATCCGAGAGAAGAGAGATATCAAGGAAGCTGGCATGGTGCATTGATCAGTGTTATGAGCGGAGCACCGGCGCGATTATCTCCCTTGCTGGGTCCGGATTATGGCGGTGAGGTTGACATTTTGCGGTGCCGGAGGCCCCACAATGTGGACACTATGGGATTCCGCTCATCTTCATACGGTATTTGGTGTCTGTCTTGGGAAGTGGGTTGGCAATGGAGGGGAGTAATGAGGGGGTAGGGGAGGGATATTGGTGGTGTTGGTGATGTGTGTGTGTGTGTGTGTGTGTGTGTTTTAGTGTTTGTGTGTGTGTGGTGTGTGTGTGTGTTGGTGTGTGTGTGTGTGGGTGTGTGTGTGTATGTGTGTGTGTGTGTGTGTGTGTGTGTGTCTGTGTGTCTGTGTGTCTGTGTGTATCTGTGTGCCTGTGTGTGTGTGTGTTCGTGTATGTACGCTTGATAACGTGTGCGTATGTGTGTATGTGTGTCTACGAAACGATGCACAACTTACTTGCCAACATAAGACAGAGCCTGTACAATCATTGTCAATCATGATACACAACAACACTTAGCCCTGCCGACAAAATGATAGCCGAGGGCCGGACAGGAGACACGTCTTTAGCCTACCATTCGAGACCGCGTCTTATCATACCATTCGAGACCCTTTAGCTGACCATTCGAGACCACGTCTTTAGCATACCATTCGAGACAACGTCTTTAGCCTACCATTCGAGACCGCATCTTTAGCTGACCATTCGAGACCACGTCTTTAGCATACCATTCGAGACCACGTCTTTAGCCTACCATTCGAGACAACGTCGTTAGCATACCATTCGAGAACACGACGTCTTTAGCATACCATTCGAGACCACGTCTTTAGCATACCATTCGAGACCACGTCTTTAGCATACCATTCGAGACCACGTCTTTCGCATACCATTCGAGACAACGTCTTTAGCATACCATTCGAGACCACGTCTTTAGCCTACCATTCGAGACCACGTCTTTAGCATACCATTCGAGACCACATCTTTAGCATACCATTCGAGACCACGTCTTTGGCATACCATTCGAGAACACGTCTTTAGCCTACCATTCGGACATCAGTAACCTTCCATTGACCCATCGCAGGGCACTGCAAATGTCCGTTTTCCGTTTTCTCATATATGCACCTATAGGTACAGGTAAAATTAAAGGTAGTGTGAGCAGGAGATAAAAAAAAAACACTTTCAAGCAATTGACCGACGTATTTAAACCGGAAGACACACCAGTCGTACATGCACACACGAAAAACACATGCTGCGACGGACAACCAGCAACCCACAAAAGATAAAGTATATACAACGCAAGCTGTATGATACTGCATGCAGTGCAACCCCCCTTTTAAGACCCCGCAATTCAAGACTCCCTCTCATTTAAAACGCTGTCTTATCGGATCGGACTTTCTGTTTATATTATTACCTCTGTAAATGTAACGTCGTTTGAAAGACCTGATTGTCTCATATTGTCACGTTTCAGTGACACGAGTGGGAAAGGAACTCTTTGTGGGGCGCCTTTCCCAAATTGCAATGCAATGCGCCTGTGCTGGTTGCCGCATTGCGGACACGTGACGAGCACGAAATGCACGAGGATTTTTGCCGGCGTGAAATCCGTGCGGGAATATGGGGTGATTTTTCGCTCACTATTACACGCCGTAGACGGTGGCACGCCTAGTTTTTTCCACCGCAGGAACAACACCCAATTCGTTCCCCCGCAAGACGAACAACATGGTAGGTGTCTCCAAATCAATGCCTTAAAATAGTAGATAACCAGACTTTCTAGTATTGAAGTTTATATCATACTGTTCTGTACTTTATTTTGCATTGGATCAGCTAGTTGTCTTACCATTTACACTCTCGTGTACTACATACGAGAAGAAATGTCATCAAGACAAGTCAGAAATACTGTCTCCCACGTTAAAAATGTTGAAATAACACAAAGCACGGTCAACAGAAGGGCTTAAATCTTTTTGCTGGTCAAAGTCAAACTACTTGTGGATACTGCTCTTCATTTTTAAGTTTAAGCTTACCTTAGTTTAGACTCACGATCGGTTCAAAGATCAACAGTGAAATTTGACGGGGTAAGATCCCCCGCAGCTTGGTCGATTTGCCTACTACGCCCCACCGCAACACTAGGGTAAGATCCCCCGCCGTTATGTTTATCAGAAAAAATGACATACAGCTATAATTTTTGTGTAAATCCACAAATTATGGATGTGATTGGACTCTGACATCTTCAGATGTACTCCAACATTTGGCACGAGCAACAAGTCACCGATTAACCATTGTTTTAGTGTGTGTGCGTGTGTGTGTGTGTGTGTGTGTGTGTGTGCGCGCGTGCGTGCGTGTATGTGTGTGTGTGCGTGCGTGCATGTGTGTGTGTGTGTGTGTGTAAAGGATTGCACATAAATATGTCCACTTTACACAGGAAGCTGTGAGGTTGTTACTTTTTGCTTTGAGTCCAGAGATATACTCTGACAGGCATGCAAGACTTCATATGCTTTTTAACAAAGCAGAATTATAAAACAAAAACAAAAAGCACTCAACTCTCTGTCTCTTTTTATATTTAGTCAAGTTTTGACTAAATATTTTAACATCGAGGGGGAATCGAAACGAGGGTCGTGGTGTATGTGCGTGTGTCTGTGTGTCTGTGTGTCTGTGTGTGTGTGTGTGTGTGTGTGTAGAGCGATTCAGACTAAACTACTGGACCGATCTTTATGAAATTTGACATGAGAGTTCCTGGGTATGAAATCCCCGAACGTTTTTTTCATTTTTTTGATAAATGTCTTTGATGACGTCATATCCGGCTTTTCGTGAAAGTTGAGGCGGCACTGTCACGCCCTCATTTTTCAACCAAATTGGTTGAAATTTTGGTCAAGTAATCTTCGACGAAGCCCGGACTTCGGTATTGCATTTCAGCTTGGTGGCTTAAAAATTAATTAATGACTTTGGTCATTAAAAATCTGAAAATTGTAACAAAAAATAAAAATTTATAAAACGATCCAAATTTACGTTTATCTTATTCTCCATCATTTGCTGATTCCAAAAACATATAAATATGTTATATTCGGATTAAAAACAAGCTCTGAAAATTAAATATATAAAAATTATTATCAAAATTAAATTGTCCAAATCAATTTAAAAACACTTTCATCTTATTCCTTGTCGGTTCCTGATTCCAAAAACATATAGATATGATATGTTTGGATTAAAAACACGCTCAGAAAGTTAAAACAAAGAGAGGTACAGAACAGCGTGCTATCCTTCTTAGCGCAACTACTACCCCGCTCTTCTTGTCAATTTCACTGCCTTTGCCATGAGCGGTGGACTGACGATGCTACGAGTATACGGTCTTGCTGAAAAATGGCATTGCGTTCTGTGAGTTCGACAGCTACTTGACTAAATATTGTATTTTCGCCTTACGCGACTTGTTTCTTTTTTTTGTGGTCATAAACAAAACAAACCTGATTAACTGCGTGTCATATAAAACTGTCGAGCACACTTATTCTTGAATGTTATGGAAATTAAAAGAAGTTGTTCCTCTGCAAGTGTGTGAATGTAGGCATTATAGTAGCCTATATGTGTTACAGCGATGTTAAATATGCAGTTTCCATCTTGTTGAGCCCGACGCCTATGCCTGGCAAGACCAGAGCGATGCTTATACCGCTTCATGCACGCATTGCATAAATAAGCGTAGCCAGTAGAGTGGGTGATTTGGTGGTCACGAAGATACTTTCTTCTCATGAACGACTTTTGACAGGTTTGGCACTCAAACCCCGGCTTTTCACCCAGACATATATGCTTGTCCAGACTGCGTTTGTGTGCGTACGATTTTTTGCAAACACCACACTGGAAAGGTTTGGTGCCTGCATGCTTGTTCATATGAGACTGGTAATCTACCTGTCGACCAAACCTCTTGTCACAAACTATGCATACAAAACGAGATTCGTTGCCATGTTTCTCACGTTTGTGATTGTCCAATGTTCGCTTGTGTTTGTATGCTGATCCGCATTCGTCACACAAATGGAGGAGACCAACCTTCTTCGGTGTAGAAGTCTGTAAAGGGACTGTCTCACCTTTTGTCACCTCACTACTGATGTCTAGGTAGCTGTCGATTACTTCCCCAGACACCTCCCCGACAGATAGCGTGTGGTCGCTGGTCTCCATCTGTCAAATAAAAACGCTTCAAACGGGTCAGTTTTGCTGTGCATGATGTGCTTTTTCAGCGCGCATGTGCGGGGGGGCGTAGTAGGCACTCCGGCAAAAATGCGGGGGACCTTATCTGGTGTCTGCGGGGGACCTTACCCACTGAGAATCGAGTACCACAAAATAACGCTAGATTAGAGCAGCTTATCCACGATGCTGGTGCCCAAAAACGCGCATACAAGGCTGCAAGGTATCGAAGATTAAACTGTGAGTATTAAAATAGTGCTTTAAATGGTAGTTCTAGGTTAATTTGTACGAAATTGAGACCTCTCTGTATAATTTTCACGGACTTCGGCAGAAAATCGAACGCCACTGTTCACGAGTACACAACAAGACATAAGTTACATATTATACATATAGCCTAGGCAATTCTGCTTCAGAATATCTATACTTGATAATGTGATTTGCCACAACGTACCTTCACGGGGCAATTCCTTTGCGAGATAACAATTTTGCTTCCGCGTGCGGGGGAACGAATTGGGTGTTGTTCCTGCGGTGGAAAAAACTAGGCGTGCCACCGTCTACGGCGTGTATTAAAACACGTGTTCCTAGCATGCTATACGTGTGTATGGTAGGCGACCAGTGATTGGTCAGGGAGATCGCTTGTTCTAGGACAGGCGATTGCTGATTGGTCAGGGAGATCACATGGTCTTTCTTTCCCGTCTTTCTTTCTTTCTTTTTCTACACAAGCTTCACATACGTACAGGTCTGGATTCCGTTGACTAAGATTTGGAGGATTCCAACTCGTTGAAAGACTGGATTAGGTCTACCAACGGGCTTCTGATTGTTAGTGCAATACACAGAAGGCTTAGGACGGAGGGATTTGGCTACATATTTTCGCTGACGAGCGGGAGCCAAATATTCAAGCGGTTTGCTTGGGAGAGCTACGTTTTACAAGCTGTTGAGGTAATTAGCCGTCACTTTACGCTGGTGACCGGTCAATGTCTGTGAAATGTAATCTGTTTTCTTTCTCCATGATAGCGTATAACTTGCTCATTATAACGCTAAATTGTAATCTGTATATGGTTTTTGCAGATATGGAGAGGAGGAGAAAATGTCTTGAGTTGTTATTAAAAGTCTATTCTTGCAGGTACCACGTGCTCGCTGAATGGGGAAGTTAGATATGTTTAAAGGTGGAAAAAAGGGGGGATTGTTGGCATGGTCACTGCACCAATTGCTCTGTTTCAGCTTGCTGGAGACTTGCTGGAGGTTTGCTACTCGGTTTCTACCCGGTTTCTACCTGGTTGCTGGAGACGTGCTACACTTTGGCTACACGTTGGCCATAGGCGGGCTACACTTTGGCTACACTCTTGCTGGACGGGGGTTGCTGTTATTTGCTGTACGGTTGCTGTTCTACGGCTGTTGCTGGTGTTGCTGCGACTTTCACCTGTATGCACCACTGCGCCACTGCGTTTCATCGAATGGACCCTGGCTACACCGAGAGTTGAGTGCAACCATGCGTAAACGCCCCCCACCTTGTCATCTTTCTAACCCTTTATGAAGAACTTTGAGTTGTGACAACGTGGAGTGTTAACGCCTGTACAGGCTAAGACTTTTTACAGAGCAGCTAAGTGTTTTTTAACTTTACACGGTTCAGCGTGTTCTTATTATTTCATAAACTTTAACTGGCTTTTGTCAGTTATTTTTGTTTTACGACTTGGTTTCACGAGAAGAGGGAGGTGGAGAGTTAGTGTATATAAACAGACGTCTAGAACTTATACTTTTGTTGATTCTAACTTGTGTGTGTGATTGCGAGAGTGGATCGTGGTGTGGTTAGTCAGTTAGCAGTAATTGACCGTTTTAGGTCAATCATTTGACTTATAAAACGTGACACATATAATGTATTTGGAGGTCTTAAGAAGGAGGTTCCACTGTACCGCAATCGGGCTTCCAAAAATCATAGCCGAGGGACGGTCAGGACATTTCATTAGCCATTCGGACATCAATAACCTTCTACTGCCCCCGCGCAGGACATAGCAAACGACCGTTTTCCGTTTACTCGCATCTATGGGGCAAACACTGGCCCCTGGACCGTGTAAGAGCGGGGTCGATATGTTCGTGAGGACTACATAGACTGTACATTTTCTTACACCCATATAGCGCTTGTCTGGTCAACAAGACCAATGTGAGGACCTACTGTCCTGTAGTGTGTGTTCTGTGATTTGTCGGGGGCGTGTGAAATGCTGGGGATTTGTTTGGTATGGGAAGGATCAATTACTAGTTTTGGATATGTTATACATAAAAACCTGCTCGATAGTTTTCCTCATACTTGTATGCTTCTCAGTTGACATAATATCTACATCTGTGCACTTGCTTGTTTCACAGTTTGTATTATCTTCGATATTCTCCTCGTTCGTCGTGTATTAGTTTATGTAACTTGTCCTTGAATATGTGAATAGTGTACACGATTTAGCTGTTGAAGGTGACTATAGGCATTTTCAGAATTGTGTTGCCAAAGAAGTAATTATTTCATTGATTAAAATCCTCTGTTTTTGTTCCGTTTACTGACATATATGATGCAAACACTGGCGTCCGTGACGTGTATTAGGGTGGGTCTATATGTGTGAAGCGAGAGGTTGCGAGTTCGACCCTGGGTCAGAGCGTTAGCAATTTTCTCCCCCCTTTCCTAACCTAGATGGTGGGTTCAAGTGCTAGTCTTTCGGATGAGACGAAAAACCGAGGTCCCTTCGTGTACACTACATTGGGGTGTGCACGTTAAAGATCCCACGATTGACAAAAGGGTCTTTCCTGGCAAAATTGTATAGGCATAGATAAAAAATGTCCACCAAAATACGCGTGTGACTTGGAATAATAGGCCGTGAAAAGTAGGATATGCGCCGAAATGGCTGCGATCTGCTGGTCGATGTGAATGCGTGATGTATTGTGTAAAAAATTCTATCTCACACGGCATAAATAGATTTGTTTGTTTGTTTATTTGTTGCTTAACGTCCAGCCGACTACGCAGAGCCATATCAGGACGAGGAAGGGGGGGATGAAGGGGGCCACTTGTCAAGCGATTCCTGTTTACAAATGCACTAACCCATTACTTGTGTCCCAGCAGGCTTTAGTAAAACTAAATTAATACCTACTGGAAGATTACCAGTTTCCAGTATGTTAAAATAGGCTTAACCTATCTACTGCTGGACTTACATCAGAACACTAACAGATTAAACTATACATGAATCGCGAGACAAGCGGCAAGAGAAGAGATTTTTGGAAAAAATACAGGTGAATGAGCAAGAAGGCAGAAAAAAGAAAAGAATTCATGAAGAAAAAGAGAGCATGACAGGAAAGAGGAACCAAAAATCTACCTAACAGCAAACTAGAAAGCTCCTGCGGTTCCAAAAACAGGAGGGGCTTTTAATTTCATAACCGCAGTGCCCCACTGCGGGAGGCATAAATAGATCCCTGCGCCTTGAGTCCGAGTCTGGAGATACGCGCGCGATATAAGACTTCATATAACAAATATTCGAAAAACACTTGTCTGGTCAACTGCAAGAAAATGTGAGAAACTACTGTTTGGCCAACGTGTCTGGCCAACAAGCAAACCAAAGGAGAAACTACCGTAACTATGTATTCTGTGATTGTGAATTGTTGAGGTTTTGTTGAAGTCTAGGAAGGGTCCATGTAAGCCTATATGCTTTAGAAAGCAATATGATTATACTGTTTGGAAGTTTTGCCATTCTTTTGTTCCATGCCATACCATAAGACTACGTGCGTCTGCTTGTTTTGAAAGACGTCAGTCTCTGTTGTGTGAATTATTACACCACGGGAAAGCGTCTCCACTAAAAACCAACACACACAAACAAATCTCAATATGTTTACAAAGTGTATGTTTGACCTATGTTGGACATCTTTATAATGTACAATATTTCTTTTAAAAATGTATGGATGTATGCAGTAGGATATGTGTCTGCAGCATGTAGTAATATAAGAAAGCGTCTCCATGTGCCCCCTCAATGTTTGAATATCAATCAGTGTCATAAAGCCCAAGCGATCGAATGATTTACTGTCAATCAATGCTACGATAATCATTTCAAATGATTATTATTTTTACTTGTTTGGGTTGGTTTCAAGTACACATGGATGTTGCACTAACGGGTGCCGTGATCTTATAGATCTTGAACTTATCAAATTAGGATATGATATTAAAGGCACAGTCAGCCTCCCGTAAACCATCACAGACACTGTCAGGCTTTTACACACATTACAAACACCCTTTCGTGTAAACACTCACCGCTTGAGAAGATCCTAGTGAATATCAAAGGCTGAGAGTCAAACTAGAACTGTATGCAGCAAAGAAAGCAAGCTAGTGTATTTACCCTTTTAGTTTTACCCTTCCCGAAAGCCTGTAGCCTTTGCCATCACTATCTCGTCAGGTCTTTCAAGCAGGTTAGGAGTGATCTCCTTCCTTTCACTGCAAACTATTGAACGAAAATACATCTGCCGCGGTCCATACAAGATGATGTAAGTGGCTATGTGTCCTTCAGAGCGCTGTGCTTGGAAACACACACGACGCTCTTCGGCGTCTTTTCTTGTTTCGCTTGCAAGCATTTCAAAGAGAGTATGTCACACGCATTCTTTTTTTGCCACTCCTAAAGCAAACGTGTGCAAGATTGTATGTTACACGCTTTGGAGCATGTGCAAGAACGGATTCAAACTCGAAATCGTCCCTCCAAAAGCCCAACATGCACACACGACTTTCATTTCTCGTGCTGTTATCGTTTCTTCTCTTTACACATTCTTCAACGCTGAGAATACTGAAAACGGCTTCCCCGACGACAGTACTGTTTCCATACGCGAATTTAGCTGCCCTTGGAAAGTGGCTCGCTCACGAGGCCTGTTAGCCTGAATCTAGAAGGACAGTGTTGTGAACATAGATGACAAAGATCCCGAAAAAAACTAACATTTCGCGGATGCAGACACAGAAAGACGTCCTTGAGAGAGAGAGAGAGAGAGAGAGAGAGAGAGAGAGAGAGAGAGAGAGAGAGAGAGAGAGAGAGAGAGAGAGAGAGAGAGAGAGAGAGAGAGAGACTGATCGAGAGAGAGAGTGAGAGAGAATGCGTGTGTGTGTGTGTGTTTCCTTCTAATGTTATTAATTGGTAAACAAAATAATAAGGGTATGGAACACACAGTCTTGATAATTTCGTCATCTAGACAATAAGAGAGGAATATGAATCATCCGTACTCCCTTTTATGTCATATATATATGTGTGTGTGTGTGTGTGTGTGTGTGTGTGTGTGTGTGTGTGTGTATGTGTGTGTGTGTGTGTGTGTGTGTGTGTGTGTGTGTGTGTTGACAAGGTAACGGTATGAAGACAACTTTTGAAGAGAATAAAAAAGCTGTATGGCACAGAATCTGCAAAAACAAGCTTGATAACCAGACAGTTGCTGAGAAGAGATGCTTGAAAGAGGAAGATGTTGACCAGAA
>NC_090245.1:67163897-67178897 GCF_037325665.1 Littorina saxatilis
GTTTCACAGATAAATATCCACATATATCGCTTCCAAGATTCAACAGAAAACAAGTGTTGCCCCTTTTGTGAAGATAAATTAGAGACCGAAATCAATTTTTTGTTTAAATGCCAAACATATTGTGAGCTAAGAATAAAGTATTTAGCACAGTTTTTAAGTGTTGGTGATCAGTTGGGCAGTATGATTACCATGTTTAAAAGACACGACACAGAAACAATTGTAGATTTAGCAAAGTTTTTGTTTTTTGCATTTCAGTTAAGATTGTCAATGTTAAATAATAATGATGACTAACTGTCGCTGAAAGTTTTGTTGTTGCTGTATTTATTGTTCGGTTGTATGTATATATTAGGCAGCATTGATGTGCAAGATTATAGATAAGAGGAAAGCTTGGAACAAACCACTGTGTATTTTGCATACGTTTAAATATCATGTTTTCTATTTTTTCCTGTGATTCATGTGTACCCCCCCCCCCCCCCCCCATTGAAAGGGGCTGTAGGCCCATATTCAATTAAACTGTGTCAGTGTCAGTGTCAGTGTCGGTGTCAGTGTCTCTCTCTCTCTCTCTCTCTCTCTCTCTCTCTCTCTCTCTCTCTCTCTCTCTCTCTCTCTCTCTCTCTCTCTCTCTCTCTCTCTCTCTCATTCTCTCTCTATCTCTCATCCCAAACTCTGTCTCTCAGTGAATCAGTTTTTATTTGGACCAGTTTTCATAGTCATATCGACACACATTCTAAAACGGATATTTAGCTCCAGTGTCAAGGACGAATCTCCCTGAGGGTGTTTTTGTGGCATTATATCCCATGTGGTTACATCCGCTTTCGCAGGAAGTACACCGTTCTTTTCGGTAGTCGGCCAAGGTGGCGCAGGGGTAGGCGAGAAACTCTTTGTCGTTGATGCTAGCAATGAAATATTCCTGTGCGAGCAAGTGGCTGCATGAAATATCCTTCGTAATATCTGTAGAGGAAAACAAAAAAGGAATATAAATAATCATGTCAGAAACCAAGGTTTACCACATAATCACCCCAAAATAAACTGACACGGAGATAGGTTAATTGCTTGCTCAAAAATATATTCGAAATGTTATTTCAGCAACAAATGTAGCTTTTCTGTTGTTTGAATAGAGTTTTGGCTGGTTGGCTAGGATGGAAGGTAGCTGCTAAAATTGCTGTTTGATGTGTGCGATGTCAATATGGTTGAATTAGCCGTAATCACATCTTTACTGCGTCCACAATCCATCATTCAAAATATTTGAAGAAAGACAGAGAATAATCTTGACAGGAAAAAAGTATGAACATTGCTCAGAACAGGAAAATCAGATAACTCAAAATTGAAAAAATAAAAACCGAAGGAAGAAAGAAGAAGGAGAAGAAAAAGATAGACAAAACAAGATGTCTGACCTTTAATTGCAAACAAATTGGACAAAAGTACAGCGTCTGGGTTACATCCGGGCATATCATGTCCGCCATTAGGGTAGAAGTCAACGTGACCCAATCTCTTTACAACCCCCAGACCTGTAGCAAGTACCATGATGAGTCTTATGTTTAGACAAGTATACGCCATAATGGCATGAACAAAGCTCTACGATAATTGTTTCAGCTGAATGTGTTAATAAAAACTTCTTGTAGTTAGCACCAACTGATTTTTCAATTTACACATTCTTCATAGCAGGATGTTTTTGAGACTGCATTGTAGAACAATGTTTTAAACGTTGTAATTCATTCAAATAAGGAGAAATAAGGGGCGTTGTATATTTTGGTTGTACTTTCCCATTAAATCTTAGGCATGCAGCATGCAACAACTGTTTTTTTGCAAGCGCCCTTATAGAAAGTACACTTATATGGATGATCAGGTTATTTTTTACATACAAAAATAGAAAATAAATAAAATGGCCATTTATTCTAATCAAATAAGATTATGCACAAAGGAGTCATGTAACCAAACGCGACTTCTTTGAAGAGAAAATACATACCAAAACGTCGTGCGACTCCTATTATACCAGAGATCATGTAATACGGCCTAAGAGTGAGTGATCGATCCAACTGTTACAGTCTCTCTGGTCATTCGCACGCCACCTCTCCAAGAAGTGTAATGGGTATTCTATCTAGTCTTAATTTTGCTAGAGCGGCACACAGAATGGTTCTTTTGTTGTCCGGTCCAGGGCTAGCACAGTTAGTCAGTGTCGTGCAATTCTGCTTCGCTCAGAGGATTATGAAAAGGTTATTTGGGTTGGTTTAACTTCACCGAGGACCGTAATTCAGAAATAGCTATAGTAAACATGGTGATGATGATGATGATGATGATGATGATGATGATGATGATGATGATGATGATGATGATGATGATGATGACGATGCTGCTGCTGCTGCTGCTGCTGCTGCTGCTGCTGCTGCTGCTGCTGCTGCTGCTGATGATGATGATGATGATGATGATGATGATGATGATGATGATGATGATGATCAGAGTTGTAATACCCCAACTTCAGCAGATACCAATCAAGGACATGTTTTGATATAACGCTTCAAACGACTTCAGGATATTCAGAATGAGTATGATACTTCGACTTAAACATACCCGTGCACAGGCGTTTGGTTTGTCTCGTCAAGTTGCCAATATGATGCGATGTCATGATATAACTGTGTGATGCAATGATGATAATGACGGCGCGATGGAACGAAATGCCCCCCCCCCACCCACACACGCACACACACACACGCACGCACACACACACACACACAATCACAAACAATCACACACACACGCACACACACATACCTAAAGTGTGGATGGTTACCTAAGAGGCGGCACTGGGTGTAGTGCCTTTCTAGTGCACTTGCACTACAACAGCACTGGGTGCAGTACTCGCTCCGGCATCGAAGAATTTTGCACTAAAAAATGCACAAAATTTGACCTATTTCGTCGCCTATAGAGGACGGAAAGAATGTCATTTTGAACATTGTTATGACATTCTTTCCGTCAAAAAAGTCAATTTAACGGTGTTAAATGAAGCGACCATCCACACAATTAGGTTGCCATCCAGAGTTTAGGTTGCCATCCACGTGTGGATGGTTGCCTTATGGTGATTTAGGCAACCAAACCTGTGGAAACGGGGGTACACACACACACACGCACACACACACACACACACACACACACACACACACACGCACACACACACGCACACACAACTGTACCTCCTTTCAAGAGGGGTTCAGCGTCAGTATGTATAACGTCAACAAATGTTGCGTCACTAGGGTCTAGCTTGACACGATTGTTGTAGCTCTGAAACTGCGGTGCGGCCGGATCAAGACCTGTGCGAAGAGAGAAAAAACAACGAATGAAAATTACACTGCAGATAATTTGCATAATAATAATATAAGTGCATGCGCACTGGGTCAAATGACATGTTTTAATTCAGGCTTAAAATCACGGTTCAGACACCAGAATTGTGTCACTTCAAATGTTGTGTCCCTGTGATGTACATTGACAGTAAGAGTACGACTCAATGTAGTTTTTGTTTACTGGTTGCCACAAAACCCATGTCATGTCTATTGTGTTAGTTGCTATGGCATACGTTCATATGCAGGCTAATATGTTTTTGGTGTGTATACATATTCCAATCCTACAAAAAAAGAGAATGAACAAAAATGAGTTGAAACACAAACAAAAACACAAAAAGTACTGAGACTGTACCTGAGCTGATCGGTGTGAAAGTTACTTCTTATGATGCTTTACACTGTTTCCGTGTAGGTAACATCGACAAGGCATGTCACATTTTGCGGTGCAAACACGATAACGAAAGTTGATAACGAAAATCTCGCTAGAATTTGTGAAAGTAATATTTTCTTCGGAACGTGTATGTAATTGGATCCCCATGCAACCTCCTGTCCCTCTTCGCTGTAGACCGAATGTCTACAGCAAATAAACCATTCGTATTTGCAATATTCTACCTGTGATCCTCGCAATTTTTTTGGACAGGAACTTCTCCCCAGCATAGCCAGCCACATGAGCGCCCAGCGAGTGACCAATGAGATGGACATTGGCCGGATCTACCCCGAGTGTCTTGATGAGGGTGGCTATCTGAGCCCCGACCACCCGGGTGTTGGCAGCGGCCTGGAAATAGTTGGGACCCTTCGCTCCTTTTCGCCAGTCGACTGCGATTACGTTTGGAACCTGGACATGGGTTTATTTTACTGTTTACATATGTTCCCAGCTACAATACTTCAGCCCTGAAAGTGGCGAATATTTTAATCGCCATAGCAAGCAGAAACATGTAACTGGCGAGTAGAAATGTTCCATCTACTCGCCAAATGCGAGAAAAGTTGCAAAAACAAATGTTTGGTTTGGCAAGTAAAAATGTATCTCTGGCTAGTACATTTTGAGAAGCACCAGCCAAAGGCTAGTGCGTCATTTTTTTGGGACTTCCAAGGCTGTACTGAAACCCATTGGTACCATCTCAGTTTTACACTAGTATAACAAAAAGCTGACCATCTCAGATGTGGCCAAGTTTTTTAAATGAATAAAACCATTCCTCATCTTGGTCACATAATTATCACACATTAAAAACCGGGGTGCTCTCTGTGCACAATTGGAATGTTTGATGAATTAATTTCGTTAAAACCGGCACGGTTGGCCTAGTGGTAAGGCGTCCGCCCCGTGATCGGGAGGTCGTGGGTTCGAACCCCGGCCGGGTCATACCTAAGACTTTAAAATTGGCAATCTAGTGGCTGCTCCGCCTGGCGTCTGGCATTATGGGGTTAGTGCTAGGACTGGTTGGTCCGGTGTCAGAATAATGTGACTGGGTGAGACACGAAGCCTGTGCTGCGACTTCTGTCTTGTGTGTGGCGCACGTTAAATGTCAAAGCAGCACCGCCCTGATATGGCCCTTCGTGGTCGGCTGGGCGTTAAGCAAACAAACAAACCAAAATTTCGTTAAAGCCTCTTGTAGTTTTGTTTTAAGAAATCAATTGTGATCCTCCACCACGGAATGAGTCGCATGTCACCTTTGCATGATTTTCATATTTGTACATTTTCCTAAAGAGTTTTTTATGCTCTATCCCGTGGTGAAAACCGTTTTAGAAAAGAGCAAAAACTGTTTGAGTTATAAGCCTGTGACTAAGGTGACCCTCACACTGTTACCAGACACTCCCCGGACTTATATCAAGCCTAGCGCAGAACCGCGCGAGGTGACATGCGACCCATTTCGTGGTGGAGGGTCACAATTCATCAAAACATTGCAAGTCACCGCAGCCAGCATTCAGGGTGCTGATGTTAGCTATGTGTCCAAGGGCAGGAATAGTCTCATCCAATGCCAACGCCTGGTCAGATCTGAGATGGTGAGTTGGATTGTTTTCACGCAAGGTAGTGTGCCAGTCATACTGTTTAATAATAATAATAATAATACGATAATTTATAACGCGCAAATATCTCACCACAAGGCAACTCTTTATTTCGCATTAACAACTCATATACACTTACGCATAAATTACATGAAGATAACAAGGCAACAACACAAACAGAGACACGTCACTCAAAAGTAAGCATGAAAAAGATAAGAAGCTTTCATTTGTAAGGGTGTTTAATTAGTTTTGAAATATATTTGCGACAGTTTGATTGACTCTTGAAGTTGCTTGGCATACATTTGATTGACTTTTGAAATGGCTTAATTGTCGTCAATTTCATTGCCTTTTGAAATAGCTGGGATTTCATTTGATTGGCTTTTGAAATGGCTCGACATCGAATTCATTGAATTGTTAAATGGCTTGACACAACTTTGATTCACTTGTCACATGGCTTTGCATAAGCATCATTTACTTTGGAAATGGCTTGGCGTCAATATGATTGATTTTGGAAATAGTTTGACACCGATGTGAACATCGCCCAATGAAAAACAGAACACTAATAACATAACAAAACACATCATGCTAACAAAGAAAAGCGACTACGTTTTTTTGTGAACATATAATTTCAAAGTCTATAGGCAGTATCGAGAGGTTACGTGCAGTGCTGAATTAGGTCTTGGCAAAACTGCATGTCGAGTTGTCTTGTATTCACAATTACAATCATAATCAGCAGCAGCAGCAGAAACAACAAGCAACAACATCAAGATCAACTACAATTAATATCAGGGACATCAACAACACTTCCATTCAAAGTATGAAGCTCAACATGCCTTTTGCAACAACTCTTTCACCAAGTTAGTAACCCAGTCCTCCTTAGTAGAGCTAGTGAAGCCGTGGATTACGAATGCCACCTGTAAAACCAAACATGACCTTTGTCAGAATGCCATCATGTGGTTACTTACATAGTAAGTTATCATCACTCCCAAGAGAGAAGAAAAAAAACCCAATCATGTTAACACAAATGCTAATGAATGAATGTAACGTTATTAATAAGGAACACTTCCTAATATAGCCCTAAGCACCTGATAATGATACAAACACTGTATTGCAAAATACATTCATAAGCAAACTATTCTATTTGGATATAAAACACCATGGCTCATAAAAGTATCAATTTACACACACAAACACTTTTGAATATATGAATGAAACCAATACGAGCCGCTCACGCACGCACGCACGCACGCACGCACGCACGCACGCACACGCGCACACACACACACACACACACACATACAAATTATTTTTTTTACATGTTTTTTTGTTTTAGACGGAGAGCATCATTCTTCATGTATGGTTTGTTTAATCAATTTATGAACTCTTATTAACTGCAACGCACAACATAGATCATGTTTAACTTAATGTAAAACATATACCACATTCTTACTTCTTTCCGTGTTTAAATTTGCCAATGGTCATTTTAGTAATCAAAATACAATTATTCACTAAATAAAAAATGATCACTTTTGATATTTGCTTTCAAACAACAAAATAACATTATTGCTTCAAAATATCAAAATTATTGTTCATCATCATTTTCTTAGTCCCTAGATACTTTCCAACCTCTCCTCACATAATGGCAATAGAAAACGAAATATTCACGGCTGTCCAGTTCATTACATATACCTCACATGTATTCTTCATCATAATGTTGTTAGGGTACGTACATCACGTGTATTATTTAGCAGTGTAACAGACGTAATCTTTCTTTTTTTGTACATTTTACGGCCAACAACCATTGTTCTTTTCCAAATCAATAGTACATTTGTGTGTGCCAATAATACAGGCGCTCTGAATGTAGACATCAAAATCAACCAAACACTGTTCTGATATACTCTGGTGTAGTATTACCTACATTGGGAATTCAATACTGTAATACAAAAATATCGGTATAGTAATGTTTAAATCTGTCTTGAGTTAAGTGTTGTACATAATGTATCGTATTCAAACGTCTGGATGGTTTATAACCACCTGTCGAAATAACTCGTCATAATGGAACAATGACACCATTTAAATTCATTGCATCCTGTACATAAAAATATAGCAATTACTTAAATCCCAGTGAAGCTGCAAGGTATCCCACGAATTATATACTGACTTCGATTGAAGGAATGTTCTTGTCGCGATACATACTAAGGACGGATTTTGTGTTGCCAAACCATGGGTACAGTTGGAGATGGACGTTTATAAACATTTCAGAACAAACTTACTTTAACATTGTGGGTGTCGACCAACTATTCCCTAGGGTGCTCTCTTTCTCTCCAATTTATGTTTATAATGTTATAGCATTAACAATAATGAGTGTTAATTGTACGTTCTCTGTTTGTGCAGGTGGAGGTATGTATGTGTATGAACCAATAGTATGTGAGCTGGCATATACATGATGCAATTCAACAAACATTTGAACGTTTAGCATCCCAAATTCAAAAAAAGCTGTTGCAAGTTGCCATAATACACTGCCTACCTTTCCACCGGTGTCAACGTTAGAGGCAGTGATGGAACTTTTGTCCTGCGCTTTCAATATTTGCGCCGTGGTTGGGTTGTTTTCGGTGAACAACTTGAAAACAATGTTCTGCTTCGTCGGAGACAGAGGATAATGAAAGAGCGTGTTGGTGTAGGGCCTCTTGATACCGTAGCATTGATATTCTGGGAGCATGGTCTTGAAGCAAGCTCTGGCCCCCCAAAGCCAGGCTAGTTTGAACAGAACCAGTAGTATTTGACGAGATGTATGTAGAAAGTGAAACATCGCAGTGTCTGTGTGTCTGATTGTCTGTGTGTCTGTCTGCCTGTCTATACATCTGTCTGTCTGTCTGTCTGTCTGTCTATCTGTCTGTCTGTCTGTCTGTATGCCTGCCTGTCTGTCTATCTGTCTCTGTCTGTGTGTTTATGGCTCTGTCCGTCTGTCTCTATGTGTCTGATTGTCTATCTGTATGTCTGCCTCTGTCTGTCTAGTCTGTGTCTCTGTGGCTGCGTGTGTGTGTGTGTGTGTGTGTGTGTGTGTGTGTGTGTGTGTGTGTGTGTCTCTCTCTCTCTCTCTCTCTCTCTCTCTCTCTCTCTCTCTCTCTCTCTCTCTCTCTCTCTCTCTCTCTCTCTCTCTCTCTCTTTTAAGACAAGCTGGTCGGATACGCGGACGGCCGAACGGATGCACAAGACCCATCGACACACAGACACAAAAGACACATAAACAAAAATACACAAAAACAGGGGGAAAAGAGCACTTATTTCACTTGCACGAACACAATAAACTCTGCTGGGTGACATATAAATTGGAATTTGTTAACAAAAAAGAACAAAATAGAATTCAAATCACGAAGTTTGTTTTTTTAAGTTGACTGGCATCAATCGTAATGTATTTTTAATTAATAGTGGACACAAGAGAGTATGTAGGGTGTGGGCGTGGATGTGGGGTTTTGGATAGGTGTGTGCAGATGCGCGTAATTCGTTACATGTTTTGAGCTCATGATTCTCATGTGCGGACAGTGATTTTACGTGATGTAATATCTGTATTGTACTCGAGCCAAAAGACAAATATCTGTATGTTCCACATTCAGACAATCAATGTGTAGAACATTGGATCTAAATCTATCTCAAAGAAAGCTTATGTTGTACAGACAACCATTTCAAAACAGTCAGGCGAAGACAAGCTTGTTTTACACTTGCTCGTAACAAAATAACTTACCTCTATTCATGAGAAGAATAGAATCATTAGTAGAAGAGCTTTTTACTTACATTCAGCAACACCTATATTATATGTCAATACATATTCCTGTAAAAGTCTACTGTTTCTTCTTCTGCTGCGTTTCTGTGTTTGCTTATAATCCCGTCTTTGAGAATTGCAAGAACACAATGTCCCGGAGAAGAAAAACAAATGATAATCTGAACGAAAAAGGCAATGTGCTGAATATTTACCGTGACAAAGGTAACCGTGGCTGAGCGCCATAGCACAGAACATGAGCGACAGCATCTTGTCAGGAGCGAAGCAGAAATATAAATCAGCACGAACACTGTCGGAGTTAATGTGATGCAGTCTGCTTTTAAAGCAATTAGGTGAAAACGCGAAATGTAACCTCCATCCAATCGAATAAAATTAATATAAACTCAAGCCAAAAAGATAAGCAACATGTAATAATTAAAACAAGACACAAACCATCTTTGCCAATTTACTGAGACTGTTGTTAGCATTATTTTGTTCAAAATGTGTTGAGCTTTCTGTGATCATGTGTGTAAGGTCTTCATCGGCAGTTAAAGCCTAATTTCTAACATGGGGTCACTTCAACTAATTATTTTTTGAGACACTGACGGACGTATCGGTTCAACGCTGGAATTCTCTTCTTTGAGCTATAGTGACTACTAGTGACGTTAGACGCAAACTTTAGGCGGCTGGCAAAGACTGCAAAAGAGTGTTTTTGTTCACAATCAAAATGAATCACAATTCTAACCAAAATATATAGATATATTAATGTAATTTGTATTTTTGAACAAAATAGGACATTATAATCAAATCTCAATGTCTGTGATCGGAAACTGATGGTTTACGGGAGGCAGAGAGGACCTTTCAGTCGTCAAACAAACGTTTCATAATAAAGCCAAATTACACTAAACACAATTACATTTATTTTACGTGTTTAGTTAGGTTCGATGAATTATTGAATACTGCGTTTGATATGAATACAAATAGTAGCTTAACTTTTTTGATTCATTATGAATTTAAGATCCTCGGGGAACAAAATAATGTCGTTTGTTTGACAAGCTTTTAATAAAAATATTGTTTTATTATCATGTTATTAACTAAGTAATTCATTTTGAATAGTAGTAGTACTTGTATTCTACTCGTAACAAAAGTCATGACGCTCAGCTTACAGTAATACACGAACATTGTGGCACGACAATTCCATTTCCAAAAGTGTATGTTGACTTTGTACTAACATAATATGTTCTCATATTTGTCATTAAAAACGAACACGCTCTTGTGGTACAGTAATCTAAATCTAGCGGTGGTTGGTGTGTGCTACGACACGGGGGAAAATAATACGAAGGCGGCTGGGGGGGGGGGGGGGGGGTGAGTGGGGTGAGAGAGGGGATGGGATGGGTCATGAGGGTTGTAGGTCAATAACGGTTGTACTGAGTGTGAGTGAGTGTGTGTGTGTGTGTGTGTGTGTGTGTGTGTGTGTGTGTACGTGCGTGCGTGCGTGCGCGCGTGTGTGTGTGTGTGAGTGTGTGTGTGTGTGTGTGTGTGTGTGTGTGTGTGTGTGTGTGTGTGTGTGTGTGTGTGTGTGCGTGTGTTTATTTTTTACGCTGTACAAAATCAGCGTGGCAGCAGTCAGAAATGTATATTGTCTTACCCTCATGTGCTGTTGTGCGATTTTTAATTCATTTGTTCTTGTGTATCACCTGGGACATTGGTATTGGTTTTGTTGCTAGTGTCTGCTCTCTGTCCGTGCGTCCAAACACGGATCGTACAACTTAAACAACGTGTAAGGTAAGGTAAGCTTTCATCACTGAGCTAATACAGTTCAGAGACATCCTGCTTGCTGCCGCGCGGGCAGAGAAAATGCTCCCTCTTTATCTTCACCGCGCTGGCAGCAAAACACCTCACGCGGAGGTGTTTTCAGACAGGCCAGACACAGGTTGTCCCGGAGGTGAATAGGTCGATGGGTGGGATAAACAGCTATTTTATTCTAATGTATTTTGCCAGTTTTGATTTACCGTCCTTCCTGGTTGAAGAGAATGAAAATCCTGCGTTCCTCAGTAACAAATTAGTTGCAAGTCACATCTCGATGTGTGTAGGAACAGAAACGTATGTCCAATGTTATATTCAGATGTTGCCCCAAGCGGAGAAAATATTTCCATAACATGTAAGTCTGAAATCAGCCTTCTCTGGTATTGTATCACACAGACGAGCACATGATATTTTCCGTCTTCGGGCTCTGTCTCTGTCTGTCAGTCTGTCTCTGTCTATGTCTCTCTGTCTCTTTCATTGTCACTGTCTCTTTCTGTCTGTTTGTGTGTATGTGTGTCTGTCTGTTTGTCTGTCTGTCTGTCTCTATCTGTCTGTATGGGACTGGGTGGCCGAGTGGTAACGCACTTGCGCTCGGAATCGAGAGGTTGCGTGTTCGACCCTGGGTCAGGCCGCTATTTTTCTCCCCCCTTTCCTAACCTAGGTGGTGGGTTCAAGTGCTAGTCTTTCGGATGAGACGAACAACCGAGGTCCCTTCGTGTACACTACATTGGGGTGTGCACGTTAAAGATCCCACGATTGACAAAAGGGTCTTTCCTGGCAAAATTGTATAGGCATAGATAAAAATGTCCACCAAAATACCCGTGTGACTTGGAATAATAGGCCGTGAAAAGTAGGATATGCGCCGAAATGGCTGCGATCTGCTGGCCGATGTGAATGCGTGATGTATTGTGTAAAAAAATTCCATCTCACACGGCATAAATAAATCCCTGCGCCTTGAATAAAAAATTGAAAAAATAAAATAAATCCCTGCGCTTAGAACTGTACCCACGGAATACGCGCGATATAAGCCTCATATTGATTGATTGATTGATTGTCTGTCTGTTTCTCTTTCTCTCTCTCTCTCTCTCTCTCTCTCTCTCTCTCTCTCTCTCTCTCTCTCTCTCTCTCTCTCTCTCTCTCTCTCTCTCTCTCTCTATATATATATATATCTCTCTCTCTATCTATATCTCTCTATCTCTTTCTCTCCACCCATTGCACTCCGGTTACTATATGTCTGTCTGTCTGTATCTCTCTCTCTCTCTCTCTCTCTCTCTCTCTCTCTCTCTCTCTCTCTCTCTCTCTCTCTCTCTCTCTCTCTCTCTCTCTCTCTCTCTCTCTCTCGTCTTGTTTTACACACAAATCCTATAGGCAATGCACCAGTCGATGTTTGCCTCATCCAGATACCTCTACCTCTCTCTCCCTCACACTAAAACACGTTTCTGCCACTTGCAAAGGGGGATTACTCTGAGGCGTATGTCAAACATGCTTGACAAGCGCTGGTAGAAAAGCGGCAGCAATTCGACTTGTGTTTTGACAATAAACAATTACCCTCAAGGGCTGCTGAAATCCTTACAACATTTTACCAGATCCTCCGCGAAACCTTGTCCCTACAGCTTATTGACTCTCGGGACCAAAGAACGAAAATTAAAAGAAAAGTTCAATAACCTCGGCCTGGGTAAATATTGATTCTGCCAGGTTTAGAATATAATTATGTATATACATTGCGTGGAATCGCGTGGAATTCATTTGCATTCCGGGCTGAAATTAATCATGCTGAAACTGTTATTTGCTAATCGTTCTACTAGGGTTAAAAATTATGTTTTTTCTGCCTTCTTTTGCAACCTTTATAGCAATGTTTGATCGTATCGAAAGAAGCACGCCACATGGGACACAGCCGTTGATTGTATGTTTTTTTGTGAAAGAAGGGAGGGTGGGTGGGGTGATGGATGGATGGATAAATACATTGGTGCGTGCGTGGTGGGTTATCTACGGACGGTTCACTAGTTGGCAGGCTGGCGGGCTGGCTGGCTGGCTGGTTAAATGGATGAACAGAGACAGAGACTGGTTGGTTGGTTGGTTGGTTATTATTGTGTATTGTCTCTTCAGCTGTTAATTAATGCTATTCGAGACCGATGCAAGTTTGTTCCCCTTTTCAGTTCACATGGTAAACTCTATGCTTAACATTATTACATTTGTGTGTGTGTGAGTCACCTTGCGTGGTGAGATACGTGCGCGATATAAATCCTCGTAAATAAAAATACATTTAGTCAAGTTTGTACTAAATGTTTTAACATAGAGGGGGAATCGAGACGAGGGTAGTGGTGTATGTGTGTGTGTGTGTGTCTGTGTGTGTGTAGAGCGATTCAGAGTAAACTACTGGACCGATCTTGATGACATTTTACATGAGAGTTCATGGGTATGATATCCCCAGACTTTTTTCATTTTTTCGATAAATGTCTTTGATGACGTCATATCCGGCTTTTTGTAAAAGTTGAGGCGGCACTGTCACACCCTCATTTTTCCATCAAATTTATTGAAATTTGTGTAAAGCAATCTTCGACGAAGGCCTGACTTTGGTATTGCATTTCAGCTTGGTGGATTAAAAATTAATTAATGACTTTGGTCATTAAAAATCTGAAAATTGTAAATACATTTTTTTTAATAAAACGATCCAAATTTACGTTCATCTTATTCTTCTTCATTTTCTGATTCCAAAAACATATAAATATGTTATATTTGGATTAAAAACAATCTCTGAAAATTAAAAATATAAAAATTATGATCAAAATTAAATTTCCAAAATCGATTTAAAAACAATTTCATCTTATTCCTTGTCGGTTCCTGATTCCAAAAAACATAATATTATAGATGTGATATGTTTGGATTAAAAACACGCTCAGAAAGTTCAAACGAAGAGAGGTACAGAAAAGCGTGCTATGCAGCACAGCAAAACCACTACCGCGCTAAACAGGCTCGTCAGTTTCACTGCGTTTTGCACGAGCGGCAGTGCGTTCAGTTTCATTCTGTGAGTTCCACAGCTTGACTAAATGTAGTAATTTCGCCTTACGCGACTTGTTTACAATCAGGTCAATCACTGTTAACAGACAGTTCTAAAACCTCACCACTGTCACATTGTGTACTTCAAATCTTGTAACAAATCTTAATCTATTTTAGAAAGTTAAAAATCTTGTCCGAGGAAATATCACGGAGACAGAGACAAAGGCAGACAGACATGCAGACAGATAGGAGGACAGAAACGAGACAGAAAGATAATCCGAGCAGTGTATAATTTCGAGCGCGCTGATTAGAACAAGGGAAGTAACGAAACATTAGAACTGTGTTCGTGTGTGCAACGTACATTATTTCCCTTGATTCGAGTTCCTCTCTGAACATTCTTGGTAATATCGTTTCGCTAGATGCAAAACCGCCACGAGAAATGTCCGGTGAAAGTGCTGTTCCGTTTAAATCCTTAACGATAAGTATCCCTTTCAGAAACTTCATTTTTAAGAGTCAAGCTTACAGTCAGAAAAATACGAATTCCGGAAATAAGCCAGTCAGGTTGTCCGGGATTTGAATGAGGGAATATTCTTATTTTTATTAAGGCAAATTTTTCCACGTGACATAAAAGGCCAGTCACTAGCAAGATGTGCGTCTCTCCACGTGCTCCTTATCCACGTGTGGATATTACCCAATATTGACGGACTGTGTGATGATATCTTCTGCTATGGTCTGTTGAGACAGTGATATCAAAATGTCGAGATTTTGATATCACTGTCGAAACAGACCAATAGCAGAAGATATCATCACACAGTCAGTCAATGTTAGAGATAGCTAATTCTCTGGATATTTTGTATTTACTGTAAAGAAATTACAAAAGTATTTGTCTCAGTTTTGGCTGTTCCATATCCCTCCCTCTGATTATTATTTCTTTTTGTTCACTCTTTTCTTGTACTTTTCAGAATTTTAAAATGTCTTTTCTTTCAAAAAGTCTTTAGTCACTTGCTCAACTAAATTCTGGGATAATTATATGTTCATATATATTTGTTTGTTTTCAAATTTAGGTGTTTTTGTTTTTGAAGTGGGGAAGCAATAAAGAGGTCGTCG
>NC_090245.1:67183897-67186397 GCF_037325665.1 Littorina saxatilis
TTGGTTTGGCAAGTAAAAATGTATCTCTGGCTAGTACATTTTGAGAAGCACCAGCCAAAGGCTAGTGCATCATTTTTGGGACTTCCAGGACTGTACTGGAACCCATTGGTACCATCTCAGTTTTACACTAGTATAAAAAAAAAGCTGACCATCTCAGATGTGGCCAAGTTTTTTAAATGAATAAAACCATTCCTCATCTTGGTCACATAATTATCACACATTAAAAACCGGGGTGCTCTCTGTGCACAATTGGAATGTTTGATGAATTAATTTCGTTAAAGCCTCTTGTATTCTTTTTGTTAAGAAATCAATTCATCAAAACAGTGCAAGTCGCCGCAGCCAGCATTCAGGGTGCTGATGTTTGCTATGTGTCCAAGTGCAGGAATAGTCTCATCTCATGCAAAAGCCTTGTCAGATCTGACTTGGTGAGTTGGATTGTTTTCACGCAAGGTAGTGTGCCAGTCATACTGTTTAATAATAATAATACGATAATTTATAACGCGCACATATCTCACCACAATTAAAGGCGACTCATTATTTCGCATTAACAACTCACATACACTTACGCATAAATTACATAAAGATAACAAGGCAACAACACAAACAGAGACACGGCACTCAAAAGTAAGCATGACAAAGATAAGAAACTTTCATTTGTAAGGGTGTTTAATTAGTTTTGAAATATATTTGCGACAGTTTGATTGACTCTTGAAGTTGCTTGGCAGACATTTGATTGACTTTTGAAATGGCTTAATTGTCGTCATTTTCATTGCCTTTTGAAATAGCTGGGATTCCATTTGATTGGCTTTTGAAATGGCTCGACATCGAATTCATTGAATTGTTAAATGCTTGACACAACTTTGATTCACTTGTCACTTGGCTTTGTATCAGCATAATTTCGTTCGGAAATGGCTTGGCGTCAATATGATTGATTTTGACACCGATGCAAACATTGCCCAATGAAAAACAGAACACTAATAACATTAAAAAAACACATCATTCAAACAAAGAAAAACGACTACGTCTTTTGTGAACATATAATGTCACTGTCTACAGGCAGTATCGAGAGGTTACGTGCAGTGCTGAATTAGGTCATAAAAGTATGTCTCATTTAAATCTACGGACAAGGAATTTTGGCGAGACTGCATGTCGAGTTGTCTTGTATCCACAATTACCGTCATAATCCAGCAGCAGCAGCAGAAACAACAAGCAACAACATCAAAATCAACTACAATTAATATCAGGGACATCACCAACACTTCCATTCAAAGTATGAAGCTCAACATGCCTTTTGCAACAACTCTTTCACCAAGTGAGTAACCCAGTCCTCCTCAGTAGAGCTACTGAAGCCGTGGATTAGGAATGCCACCTGTAAAACCAAACATGACCTTTGTCAGAATGCCATCATGTGGTTACTTACATAGTAAGTTATCATCACTTCCAAGAGAGAAGAAAATCCAATCATGTTAACAAAACTGCTAATGAATAAATGTAAAGTTATTGATAAGGAACACTCCTAATATAGTCCTAAGCAACTGATAATGATACAAACACTATATTGCAAAATACATTCATAAGCAAACTATTCTATTTGGATATAAAATACCATGGCTCATAAAGGTATCAATTTACACACACAAAAACGATTGAATATATGAATGAAACCAATACGAATCGCTCACGCACGCACAAACGCACGCACGCACGCACGCACACGCACACACACACACACACTGTCACACACACACACACACACACACACACACACACACACACACACACACATACAGATGATTTTTTTTTTTACATATTTGTTTTGTTTTAGACAGAGAGCATCATTCTTCATGTATGGTTTGTTTAATCAATTTATGAACTCTTATTAACTGCAACGCACAACATAGATCATGTTTAACTTAATGTAAAACATATACCACATTCTTACTTCTTTCCGTGTTTAAATTTGCCAATGGTCATTTTAATAATCAAAATACAATTATTCACAAAATAAATCTGATCACTTTTAATATTTGCTTTCAAACAACAAAATAACATTATTGCTTCAAAATATCAAAATTATTGTTCATCATCATTTTCTTAGTCCCTAGATACTTTCCAACCTCTCCTCACATAATGGCAATAGAAAACGAAATCTTCACGGCTGTCCAGTTCATTACATATACCTCACATGTATTCTTCATCATAATGTTGTTAGGGTACGTACATCACATGTATTATTTAGCAGTGTAACAGACGTAATCTTTCTTTGTTTGTACATTTTACGGCCAACAACCATTGTTCTTTTCCAAATCAATAGTACATTTTGTGTGTGCCAATAATACAGGCGCTCTGAATGTAGACATCAAAATCAACCAAACACTGTTCTAATAATTATACTCTGGTGTAATATTACCTACATTGGGAATTCAATACTGCAATACAAAAATATCGGTATAGTAATGTTTAAATCTGTCTTGAGTTAAGTGTTGTACATAATGTATCG
>NC_090245.1:67191397-67231397 GCF_037325665.1 Littorina saxatilis
GCTCAAATGCCTATTAACTCCATGTTATGTTGGTGTTAAAGCTTGCTCAAATGCCTATTAACACCATGTTAGTTGGTGTTAGGCTTGATTATTAATGTAAAAAAACACCATGTTATGACGTTCACATAATTGTTTTCTCCTGGATGGAATTTTGTGGAAAAGAAAGCATGTTGTTTGGGAATTGTGTGCGGGTTTCATGCTTGGATATTGCACTTTGCTGACTTGTCACAGGTCAATTTACATTTAACAATATTAGTTTTCAAATGCATCATCCTTCACACATTATGTAAACATCTTTAACATTAACACTTTGGTTGTAAAATGATTGCACTTTATTCAAACAGGACAACAAACAAAAATGCTGATTCACAATGTACAATAGTAAAGGACTATTTTGAGTGGAGACAGTGTTCATTCACACTATAATTGGATAAGCTAAAATAAATTATAATGCCACACGAAATGAAAACACACCATCAGTAAATTACTTCCCTTGTGAGTAAGAGCGTCATACCCATAAGAGCCATGTAAGTTTTATCCCATGTGAGTGTGTGTTGGGAGGGGAGGGGGGGGGGGGGGGGGGGCAGATGCCCTGTGAAAACATTGGCCATAGATACATATGCATCTGACTGGTCTAGATTAATTAATAAGATTTTTCTAATGAAGTACCCCAGATTTGGGGAAATTTCCTTCTGAGTGCTGCTAGTCAAAGGGTTAATGACACGCACACACACACACACACACACACACACACACACACACACACACACACACACACACACACACACACACACACACACACACACGCACACACACACACACACACACCTGTTGCTTCTGTGGCTGCAATATATATGGCTTCCAAGCCAAGCGTGTGTCTTGGGTTACTCCAAAAAAAAGGTGTCATTTCAACCTGCGGAACCGCTTCGTTCTTCACTTTCAGTGAGAACTTGTGTAACTGTTTTTATATGGTGCCGATCGATCGAATTACCTGATGTTTTTGTTACATCTCTTTGTTTGTGTGGCTAATGATCTGCAATGTTTTTATATGGTGCTGATCGATCGAATTTTTTTGTTACATCTCGGTTTTGTGTGACTGATGATCTTACATTATTATATGGCGCTGAAGTACTGTATAATTTAGTAATATCTCGATGTCTTTTAGACTATGATCTGCACTGGGTTTTGTAGCACGGAATTACCTGATCTGTAGGTACATCTCATTGAATGTGTAATGTCTGTTTAACGATGGCTTTAATACACAAAGTCACCTGGTGTTCTTCTTTGATCGCGATGTGTTTGCATAATTCATTTCGGTGCTACAATTTCCGTCTGTTCTGTTTCATCTTCATGCTTGTGTGTTTATTGATGGTATTATTATAATGCTGAATTAATTTCCCGACGATTTTTGACATTTAAACTGTGACTGATGACTTGAAATGACTTTTATGGCGCTGAGTTGTTTGATGTTCTTAATTGGTTCTCATAACTAATGATCTGACTTGGGTTTCTTTTTGGCGCTAAATACCTGATGTTATATTCAAATGTTTCTTTGTTCTGTTATGCAATTGTATTTGTTACATTTCATTGATTAGACAATTTCTGTGTTGCTATGACAGTTTTTTTGGAAAATCTGTTGTTTGTGTCATTATTGCATTGCAGGGGATTTTGTCATGCTGTATACCTGACCTTAATTGCACCACAACAAGGATAACAGATATTGTGTGTGTGTTGGTGAATGTATGTGTGTGTGTATGTGTGTGTGTGTGTGTGTGTGTGTGTGTGTGTGTGTGTGTGTGTGTGAGAGAGAGAGAGTGTGTGTGTGAGAGAGAGAGAGAGAGAGAGAGAGAGAGAGAGATTCACATAAAAACAATAAGGATACATACATACATACATACATACACACATACATACCTGCATACCTGGATATATACACACTTACATACACATACTTTGCTATATAATCGCGGATATACAGGTTAAGGAAGAAACGCACACATTTTCAGTCAGGCAGATTAAAATATAACGCATAACTGCAAACTTGTGCTGTAGTTAGTGTTTTCTTGTTTGGAAGTAACATTATTATCATTCAATGTGTGGAAATATGCTAAAATGTGAGGTTACAAATGTTTATAAAGATTGACATTGCGGAACATTAATACATTTTATAGTTTTTATTTTAAATTTATTTTTTTTGAAAATATTGATTTTCAAGCTTAAGTTGTAAAGTTTTGATTATACAGCATCAAAAGTATGACAGCTAGATTGTACACAAAGAGATCTTCAATTTGATATATCGTATGACATCTTTACCTGTAAAACCACTGAAGATTTGCTTGTTCGCGTTTCTTAAATTTCGTGTGATGACGTCAATATAGCCTAAAATTGCAATCGGCTATAAAACCCTTTTTATTGCATTTATTGGTTCAACTGTGATACATTTGTGGTTGCTGCAATCTGTTTTATAAAATAAAACCGAAAAGGTCATTTCTTTTTGCTTTTTTTAATTTGTCGCCCTGTACATAACTTCCCAATTGTGAAAAAATCGCATATTTGCCTGACTTTACAGTCCAATACCTCCAAATGTATAATTCTAACAGGCTTCAAACTTTGCACAGCAATTCTATAAGTACTTTTACATTTCAAACCTGAACTATAAGAACATTGCTTAATTTTGAAGCTGTTTACAGCACTCTAAAAATGGCCTTCTGTGGTCTGTTCACGCTTACTGTCCGTGGGCCTCCCTATGTGTGGTCTCGGTCATTGTTATTTTGAGCGGGCCGAGACTATTTGGCAGTCGTGTCCCTGTAAGTAGGCTACATGCAGACACAGACAGATCTAGATCTAGTGTCTCTCTTTCTTGCACAGTGTCACCTAAGCTTACTGTGTGTGTGGGTGTGTATGTGTGACGGAGTGATTGAGTTTGTGTTACTGTTTGTCTATTTCTTACGTGAGCCTTGAAGGCTTCGCCTCTTGTTTTTTAAATTTTAATTTTTTTTTCTTTTTTTCCCAAATGCCAAAAAAAAAAGTCTAGGGTCACGCAAAAAATAGGGTCGGTCGGGATACCGTAAACAGAATATATATATTTTTGTTTTGCCTTAGGTGCATGATGTGTTGTTTGAATCTGACAGTGATTGTATGAATTTTTTATACATGTATTGTTGTCACGCGCTTTGAACTTCTGATAAGGCGCTTTATAAATGCCCGTTATTATTATTATTTAAGTTATTGAGACATCCCAGTGCACTAAGGGATTTATAGAGCAAATCGAGAAAATTCATTATTGAACGAAGCGCATAGCGCTGAGTTCAATAATTATTTTCGAGATTTGCTCTATAAATCCCTTAGTGCACTGGGATTGTTTCAATAACGATATTGTCAGTACCGCCATAGAAAAAAGAAGATTCCAAGCGCACATTTTGCAACGCGCATTTGAATAGGCACAACTGTGTGGTCAGGTCGTGTACAGTAAAGATCTACTTTTGTGTGGGGTGTCTCAAGTGTGTCGTGCTTTCGTCACACGCATTTTAATTTCTGTTGGTAAATTCCAGTGTAGCGTTAATCTGAACAGTGATGATCTTTCAGAGAGACCTCATTTGAACTCGGAGAAAGGGCTGTGCTCTTCATTATTTGCAATTCGAAACCTCCAGTCGAGCTTCGACGGATTGACTGTGCGGAGTGACTCCCCTTGAATTGACTCGAAGCCGCGGGACTCGACGGTTCGCACATTTTCAAAACAAATGTGGCATATTTCTCGTGTTGTATCTTCACTCATCGGGGAGTCTGATACTAAATATGAACGGTAAGAATGCTCTGAACCCTACACGTATTATATCCCCATCGTTTTTTCGTTCACATTTGCCCAACATGTTAATTTGCTGAGCGGGGTTTATGTCGTCTGCTAGGGCAATCAAACCACTGCATGCAGTCTGCACTGACTGAGTCTGCACGCACGAGGCACGCTGGTAATAAGTCTTATAATGGTAAGAACGTTCTGAACCCTACACGTTTTCGATTATGATTGTTCTTGCCTTGAAATAATAATTCGGAAACCATTCTATGTGAACTGATGCAGTCGTATTTCAGTGTAGTCAGTGCGGCTACGTATGACAGAGTCGATCGAGTCAGTCTTCCAAACTGGTCTAGCTGGTACGTTATCGGAATAACACTTGTGTTTTCTGCTAGCGGGTGGGAATTTTATATTAACTCATCATTTGGTAATGTGGATGATAAGCTACATGCCACTAACACGATGAGAAGAATCTAGAATGCAAGTCGGCGAGAATTAGATGAAACACATCGGCTTGTATTTTTAGATCAGTGGCAGCCGCACTGTGGCACAGGCACATGCAATCTGTCAGAAAAAAACCCACTTCTGCTTTAATTGAGAAGCAGGGAATTTATGGTCATTTGGTATTGTGGAAAATATAAGCTACATGTCAGTAATTAATTCTGAGGATGAGAGCACAGTCTTGCTTAGGTAAAGGGAGTAAGAATACGCTCTGTGGAAAAGTTAGCGCACTCCAAGAGTGCGCTAACAGTTTTAGCGCATCGCCATTAGCCAATGAACTGGTTCACATCAGTCATGTGACACCAGTACTTACTGACAATTATTATTATTATTATTATTATTATTATTATAAATAGATACACACTTGTAAACTTATGTTAGTTTTCACACGTGAGCATGAAGGAATGTGCCTTTATGAGGAATGTATAGTGGCTTGCAATATTGAATTTGAGGGATGTTTGCAGTTATATAATATATTAGCGCAGCTCAGTTTTCTTCAGGGTTCCGTGAGAACAGTGAAATTCTCCTTTGAGGACTGAAAAATATCTTGGATAATTGGTCTTAATTGGGGGGGGGGGGGAGATTTAAAACATAAGTACATTCAGTGATTCACATGTGTTTTTCATTTTCACTGTGTAAAGGTGGGGAGGTCCTTCTCTACTTGTTTCTTTGTTTTCCCATTGACATATATTTTTGTTCTTGTCTATATTTTTTACATAGGTTCCCGATTAGCTGCTGTCCTCATCCCCAGCCGACTGTTTCCGCTGAAGCCATGAAGGATACTTCTTCATGTAGGCGTGGACATCTTTTTCGTCACCATGCAAGGCTTCCAGTACCATATAATTTTGTGAATACTCTGGGGACCTGTCATCAACTTTGGAAGGACGCTTTATTTTAACACTTTGTACCCCATCTATGTTGACCAAGATTTTTTAAGCCGAGACCAGCTGTGCTGCAGCAGGTCACTCAGAATTGTAGAAAACTGTGTATCAACAGACTGGAATGCTGGCGTTAGATCAACGTTACAGGACGCGACTGAAGCTAACAGTCTAAGCAGGATGCGGATATGTGCCGAATAATAACAGATGCAATGTACATAGTGACTGTGTGTATGGATATATATCCATACCTGGTCAGATAGAGCCATATGAGTGGGTACAGATATATCCGTACCTGGGAGACAAGGAGTTAAGACCACATCTGAACTGAGGATTTAGTCTCTCCATAATCAAACGCTGAAGAAGATTTCAGAATGAACTTTGTTAGATAAATTATGGTTGTTATGATCGCCATATTTTAGGTCCCCCCCTCCCCCCCCCTTTTCAAACTTCCCCGCTTTTAAGACCTTACATTTTTGGATTTTCTGTTCACAACCTGTTGTGCATTTACCTACATATTAAGCAGGTTTCCTCCTTTTTAAGACAAGCTTTTTTTTTATTCTTGGAGGCCTGAAAAGGGGGGTTGGAAGGACACTGTATTTGTTTGTTCGAAATTCAGAATTCAAATAATTCTTCATCAACGAGTTATTACTGCCTCACCATAGCAGTTAGGCCAGTCTTACTAACTCTTACTTTTATTAATGTGCCGTGATGCAAAGACGTTGAGCAGTTTTCAGATGTTTATGAATCTAGGGCTTTCAAAATTTACTGACATGTTCGACTCTATGACATCCAAACATGAAGTTCAGTTACCCCTTTTCAACTTTGAAGGTCACATTGTGGGCGAATTTTTAGCAAAAAGTTGGAACATGGTATGACTCTTCTTACTCACAAGGGAAGTGATTTAGTTCTTTACTGATTTTCATTTTGTGTGGCCTTTTTTCACCCATAAATAAAAAAAATTCATTCATAAATGTTCATACCCAAGGGAAGTAATTCACATATATAACTTATAAGTATCCGCCGTAGGTCCTAAATCAACAGTCACTTTCTGCGACCCTATCATGTCTAGCATATTCACCACGACCTCTGCTTTGACCACGACCACGACCACGACCATCACGACCACGACCACGACCACGATCACGCCCCCTCGGTACTGATGTACTTGTCGAAGGTATATTCTCCTCAGAGTAGTCAGAAATCAGACTCACCGTTGTCACTGTCAGTGTCAGGTTGTTCAACATAAACATTGCCTTCTTCGTCGGAACTGTTTTCCTCATCGCTGACATCTCCATTACCAGCCAGGAACATCAAATATAAAGCGATGAACGTCTTCCACATCATACCTACGCACAAACCTCGACGCCATCTTGGATCACATGAAAAAATCCCGGAGAAAAACCTCAAAATACACACTTTAAAATCGCTTTTCAATAACACATGGATGATGGAGGCAGCCATTTGTAGTAAACTCACGTGACTGACCATGTGATAAAAGTCATGTGATTTGATCATGTGACTAGCGTGAGGGCTGTATTTAGAACAGTGACCTCACAGCCGCGCGTAGATGCGCGGCTGCTAGCGAAAGGCAGCGTTCACTCTAATGTGCTGCCTAAACTGACGGACTAGTTTCTGTCCACAGCCAAAGCTTTTATCACACAAAAATTGCTATATATGACAGCTAAGACCGCATTTGTTACATTTTAGCAGTGTTGACCCCAAGTTTCTACTTCAAACAAAAAATCAATAGCAAAATCTCAAAGTAGGCTATGTGCGAGTCCCCTAATATGGACCACCTTCAACAAATCGAAGAAAAAGAAGCTAAAGGCTTTTTTCATTAATTCATTAAGAAGCTTGCTGGAAATAACCTATTACTAGCCCTCGAGATCAGTTTAAAGAAAAATATGACAAAAAGTCTTCTTTTCAATCAATCAATCAATATGAGGCTTGTATCGCGCGTATTCCGTGGGTACAGTTCTAAGGGCAGGGATTTTTTTTAATGCAATTTATATCGTGCACATATTCGTGGAAGTTGATAATTTTACTTATTTGCACTCTGTTTTTGATAAGCTTGTTTAGTTTCCTGGTGTTCTTCAAATAATGCTCTCATCAACCCGAAACAGATCAATCTAAATCATATTTGAATTAGTCTGACACTAAGTTGTATCATGCTATTTTGAAGTATACCAGGGGGCTTTTTTTAACAGTGATTCGTGAAGGCCGCTTCACTGGTACATATTAGGCGCCCAGGCTCCTAATATGTACCATTTGTGATTTTGTATGTATTTAATTTTTGCTGAATGTCTATCAAAGCTATTTCACTCTAATTAGGCCTAACGGTTAACCTAAGAGAGAAGGACTACCAAACACAAAATGAAACTTCTTCGCAAGAAAACAAGCTAGTTATCAGCATGAAACAAAAAGTGGTCCATATTAGGAGCCCTTCCTAACTGTCTGTGTCTGCGTCGAAGATGTTACCGTGAATGTGTTTTTAAAAGACATTTGTCAGGGCGGCATTCAAACCACACGCACCAGACACGAACCGACGAACAAAATACTTCTGACAACAACTTAAATGTAAAATCAACAAGAGTGTAGCAGGGACCTATATTAATATAGGTCTATGAGTGTAGTAAGATTCCAAATTGTATTCAGACCACAATCATATATATATATGTGTGTGTGTGTGTGTGTGTGTGTGTGTGTGTGTGTGTGTGTGTGTGTGTGTGTGTGTGTATGTGTATGTGTGTGTGTGCGTGTGTGTGTGTGTGTGTGTGTGTGTGTGTGTGTGATGATAATTAGTTTTAACGTCCTCTTAGAACTGCAACTGGCTTTAGGACAGGTAGAGTTAATATGCTTTATGTGGGGACAAGACACTGAACAAACATGCAACCAGAGAACACATATGGTCGTGTTATAATCATATCTGGAAGTCTGTTGCGATGTTTCAAAATGGGGATGGAAGTGAAGATTGTGTACGCGGAATATGGTTGGACTGGAGCGGTGTTGTAGGCTTATTTTTTATTTTTTGTTATGTGGAATATTGTTATATTTGTGGCTGAATAGGTAAGTAAATACATAACTGGAAAATAATACAATGAAGAAGAAAAAGCTCGGCGTGAGAGAGTATTGAGGGGTGGGAAGGAGGAACAGAGATCAGGGTTTTTAAAACAGATATCCTATTTCAGCCTTATATATTGAGAGACACAGGGTGTATGCTAGCTTCCATTGAAGCGTGCAATGTTTATCTAAAAAAAAAAAACTCATGGGGTTTCAGTTTGTGTTCGTTGACAAGGGTGTGTAGCACAGGAGCTCCTGTGGTGTGTAGGTTGCGGAAGTCTTGTTGGAGTGATTGGCAGCGGTCAAAGAGGTGTAAAAAAGATATAAACTTTCCACATTCACAGAGACGGGGAAAGCACTTGTGAGCGCATCCATCCGTGCGATTGCTGTGAAGTAATTTAAGGAGGGAGGTGGGGAGTGTAGGCCTGTTTTGTTTTGTTTGTCGGGGCAGAATAAGCCAACCATGAGCATTGCCTTCTATTTTTAATAGTCTGTTTCCCAGTGACGCCAGGCAACTTTGGCCATTTTGTGTTTTGCTCCCGTCTTTGTAAATTTTATGTCATGAAATGCTGCTTGATCTGTAACAGCCTCTTTTGCTTCTCTGTCAGCCATATCATTGCCTCTGATCCAATGTGTGAATGATTGATTGATTTGTTTTTTGGGAGATCAAAGATGAGTTAGAGTGCAGCCATTTCGGCTCTTTAGTTTTAGATTCGATTTGTGTGTGTGTGTGTGTGTGTCAGTGTGTGTGTGTGTGTGTGTGTGTGTGTGTATATGTGTGTGTGTGTGTGTGTGTGTGTGTGTGTGTGTGTGTGTGTAGAAGCAGCAAAAGATAGCACAATAATAGCAAACTAAAGAAGGGGAAGGAAAACGAAAGGGATGGTAAAAACCACGCACTTCTTTACTCAAACTTCATAAAACCGACTGTAAAACTAACACCGGCTATTATCCTTTCTCAATCATTATCAAAATCGATCCTAAAACAAAACAAGTCGCGTATGGCGAAAATACAACATTTAGTGAAGCTGTCGAACTCACAGAATGAAACTGAACGCAATGCAATTTTTCAGCAAGACCGTATATTCGTATACGTAGCATCGTCGTCAGTCCACCGCTCGTGGCAAAGGCAGTGGAATTCACAAGAAGAGCGGGGTAGTAGTTGCGCTGAGAAGGATAGCACGCTTTTCTGTACCTCTCTTCGTTTTAACTTTCTGAGCGTGTTTTTAATCCAAACATATCATATCTCTATGTTTTTGGAATCAGGAACCGACAAGGAATAAGATGAAAGTGTTTTTAAATTGATTTCAAAAATGTAATTTTGATCATCATTTTTATATTTTTAATTTTCAGAGCTTGTTTTTAATCCAAATATAACATATTTATATGTTTTTTTGGAATCAGACAATGATGAAGAATAAGATGAACGTAAATTTGGATCGTTTTATAAAACAATTATTTTTTTTACAATTTTCAGATTTTTAATGGCCAAAGTCATTAATTAATTTTCAAGCCACCAAGCTGAAATGCAATACCGAAGTCCGGCCTTTGTCGAAGATTGCTTGACTAAACTTTCAATTAATTTGATTGAAAAATGAGGGTGTGACAGTGCCGCCTCAACTTTTACAAAAAGCCGGATATGACGTCATCAAAGGTATTTATCGAGAAAAATAATGTCCGGGGATATCATACCCAGGAACTCTCATGTAAAATTTCATAAAGATCGGTTCAGTAGTTTGGTCTGAATCGCTCTACACACACACATGCACACGCACACACACACACACACACACATACACACCACGACACTCGTCTTGATTATCCCCTCTATGTTAAAACATTTAGTCAAAACGTGACTAAATGTAAAGAGACAGTATGTATTGCATCAAAACACGAGATAAGTAAAACATTATCAGAAAAGGTAGAGCAAGAGAAATCCCAAAACTCAAATTCGAGTCACTGCAGTTCGTACTGTACAAGTTGAGAAAGTTGCAAGTCCAGTCAACAAGTAGCCACCATCTCGGACGGATGTTTCGGGGAGGGGGGGGGGGGGGGAGAGTAGAACAAAGACCTATCTGTGGTCCGTCGCCGCTTCGAATTCCTTACAGGTCCCACACACATGGGAAAACGATTAACTCGGCCAGTAGTCTACCCCAGCAAAAGTGCAAAGGAATATAGAAGAAAACTAAAATCTGACCGCGCTAAATAGTCAGCTCAGAATGACCTACTTTCTCTGCTCAACGCACGGGCAATGCAGTCTCTCGTGTACACTGTACTGTGACAAGGCTCATAATTATAGAGAAAATAAGAGATACCCCCAAAAATGTTTGTGCACTGCACTTTTTTTCACATTTATAAACTGATGATCAGTGTGTGTATGTGTGTGTTCAGTTGTGTGTGCGTGTGTGTGTGTCAGTTCAAGGGGGGTGTGTCACTGTGTGCCCGTGTGTGTGTGTGTGTGACGGTCAGTCAGTGTCAGTCACAGTGTGTGTGTGTGTGTGTGTGTGTGTGTGTGTGTGTGCAAGTGTGTGTGTGCCGTGTGCAGTGACAGTGTGAATGTGTGTGACGGTGTGTGTGTGTATGATGTATGTGCAGTGTGTGTATGTGTGTGTGTGTGTGTGTGTGTGTGTGTGTGTGTGTGTGTGACCGTGCTGAGAGAGAAACTAGAGAAAGAGAGAGAGAGGGAGCCGATAATCGTCTGATTCTGCAGGTTCGGCACCAGGCTGATGAAAACGCAGAATAATCTATCAAAACAACACTCTAACATCAAGTTTTAGAAACCAGAAAAACTTATCGTAACTCCATAGGTTTCGTGGTGTTTTGCGCACTGCTGAAACGCGTTTAACACGACGTGAATCGCCGTGCGTTAATGTACGTAGCGAAAACGTCCAAAACGCAGACACCAAAACTCGATGTTTTACTGTGTTTTGCGCCCCGCTAAAATCCCAGGGATTTTATTGTGTTACGGCAGTTTTTCTAACTTGATGTGAATCGCACAGGTATAATGCCACAAAATTCAGTTGATTAACTTCATGTTTCATGTTATATGCCACGTTATAGTGCCAAAACGTGACTTTTCGCCCAGTGGTGGTGGGTTCAAGTGCTAGTCTTTCGGATGAGACGAACAACCGAGGTCCCTTCGTGTACACTACATTGGGGTGTGCACGTTAAAGATCCCACGATTGACAAAAGGGTCTTTCCTGGCAAAATTGTATAGGCATAGATCACGAACATTCGACCTAGACACAATCATTTGTCGTAGTAAGCGTAGACATCCGGTCTGCTCCCCGCCTAATGGCCGATGTCTTCCGTCTTCGGGGGACTACGTGGGTTTAAATTTGGAGTGGTCCTTCTCCTAGAGGAGTTTCCTTGCAGGGATAGTGAGCCTCCTCTGCCCTCGTTTTAATTTTGGAGTGATCTTCTCCTAGGACAGCTGCCTTCCAGGGTTGACGAGCCTGTCCTGCCCGGCTATTTAACCCATAGTTGGGGGTTGGTTCGTGGGCACCAGGGCGTATCCACACGCCGGTGGGCCTGCATGCCACACGTCTAGGGGCCAACCTCCTCCGAGTCCTTGTAGTTCAGCCTGGGGCCTTTCAGTACCCAGTTCACGCCTGTCGCCACGATGGAGGCACTACAAAGGGCTTGCTGTGGAGAGGTTATGTACTGGCAGGAGAGACTGACGCAAGCTGCTCTCTTTTCGCGTTGTCCTGAAAAGGACGGTGCTAGCCAGCGGTGAGGGCTGAAAGCGAGAGGTGACAAGCACAAAACACTTCGCCAACACACTAGACACATCACACAACCATTTGACAGGCGTATAGGCATAGATAAAAATGTCCACCAAAATACCCGTGTGACTTGGAATAATAGGCCGTGAAAAGTAGGATATGCGCCGAAATGGCTGCGATCTGCTGGCCGATGTGAATGCGTGATGTATTGTGTAAAAAAAATTCCATCTCACACGGCATAAATAAATCCCTGCGCCTTGAATGAAAAAATTGAAAAAATAAAATAAATCCCTGCGCTTAGAACTGTACCCACGGAATACGCGCGATATAAGCCTCATATTGATTGATTGATTGATTGTCTGTCTGTTTCTCTCTCTCTCTCTCTCTCTCTCTCTCTCTCTCTCTCTCTCTCTCTCTCTCTCTCTCTCTCTCTCTCTCTCTCTCTATATCTCTCTATCTCTTTCTCTCCACCCATTGCACTCCGGTTACTATCTGTCTGTCTGTCTGTATCTCTCTCTCTCTCTCTCTCTCTCTCTCTCTCTCTCTCTCTCTCTCTCTCTCTCTCTATTTCTTTTTCTCTCTCTCTCTCTCTCTCTCTCTCTCTCTCGTCTTGTTTTACACACAAATCCTATAGGCAATGCACCAGTCGATGTTTGCCTCATCCAGATACCTCTACCTCTCTCTCCCTCACACTAAAACACGTTTCTGCCACTTGCAAAGGGGGATTACTCTGAGGCGTATGTCAAACATGCTTGACAAGCGCTGGTAGAAAAGCGGCAGCAATTCGACTTGTGTTTTGACAATAAACAATTACCCTCAAGGGCTGCTGAAATCCTTACAACATTTTACCAGTTCCTCCGCGAAACCTTGTCCCCACAGCTTATTGACTCTCGGGACCAAAGAACGAAAATTAAAAGAAAAGTTCAATAACCTCGGCCTGGGTAAATATTGATTCTGCCAGGTTTGGAATATAATTGTGTATATACATTGCGTGGAATCGCGTGGAATTCATTCGCATTCCGGGCTGAAATTAATCATGCTGAAACTGTTATTTGCTAATCGTTCTACTAGGGTTAAAAATTATGTTTTTCTGCCTTCTTTTGCAACCTTTATAGCAATGTTTGATCGTATCGAAAGAAGCACGCCACATGGGACACAGCCGTTGATTGTATGTTTTTTTGTGAAAGAAGGGAGAGGGGGGTGGGTGGGGTGATGGATGGATGGATAAATACATTGGTGCGTGCGTGGTGGGTTATCTACGGACGGTTCACTAGTTGGCAGGCTGGCGGGCTGGCTGGCTGGCTGGTTAAATGGATGAACAGAGACTGGTTGGTTGGTTGGTTGGTTATTATTGTGTATTGTCTCTTCAGCTGTTAATTAATGCTATTCGAGACCGATGCTAGTTTGTTCCCCTTTTCAGTTCACATGGTAAACTCTATGCTTAACATTATTACATTTGTGTGTGTGTGAGTCACCTTGCGTGGTGAGATACGTGCGCGATATAAATCCTCGTAAATAAAAATACATTTAGTCAAGTTTGGACTAAATGTTTTAACATAGAGGGGGAATCGAGACGAGGGTCGTGGTGTATGTGTGTGTCTGTGTCTGTGTGTGTGTAGAGCGATTCAGAGTAAACTACTGGACCGATCTTGATGACATTTTACATGAGAGTTCCTGGGTATGATATCCCCAGACTTTTTTCATTTTTTCGATAAATGTCTTTGATGACGTCATATCCGGCTTTTTGTAAAAGTTGAGGCGGCACTGTCACACCCTCATTTTTCCATCAAATTTATTGAAATTTGTGTAAAGCAATCTTCGACGAAGGCCTGACTTTGGTATTGCATTTCAGCTTGGTGGATTAAAAATTAATTAATGACTTTGGTCATTAAAAATCTGAAAATTGTAAATACATTTTTTTTAATAAAACGATCCAAATTTACGTTCATCTTATTCTTCTTCATTTTCTGATTCCAAAAACATATAAATATGTTATATTTGGATTAAAAACAATCTCTGAAAATTAAAAATATAAAAATTATGATCAAAATTAAATTTCCAAAATCGATTTAAAAACAATTTCATCTTATTCCTTGTCGGTTCCTGATTCCAAAAACATAATATTATAGATATGATATGTTTGGATTAAAAACACGCTCAGAAAGTTCAAACGAAGAGAGGTACAGAAAAGCGTGCTATGCAGCACAGCAAAACCACTACCGCGCTAAACAGGCTCGTCAGTTTCACTGCGTTTTGCACGAGCGGCAGTGCGTTCAGTTTCATTCTGTGAGTTCCACAGCTTGACTAAATGTAGTAATTTCGCCTTACGCGACTTGTTTACAATCAGGTCAATCACTGTTAACAGACAGTTCTAAAACCTCACCACTGTCACATTGTGTACTTCAAATCTTGTAACAAATCTTAATCTATTTTAGAAAGTTAAAAATCTTGTCCGAGGAAATATCACGGAGACAGAGACAAAGGCAGACAGACATGCAGACAGATAGGAGGACAGAAACGAGACAGAAAGATAATCCGAGCAGTGTATAATTTCGAGCGCGCTGATTAGAACAAGGGAAGTAACGAAACATTAGAACTGTGTTCGTGTGTGCAACGTACATTATTTCCCTTGATTCGAGTTCCTCTCTGAACATTCTTGGTAATATCGTTTCGCTAGATGCAAAACCGCCACGAGAAATGTCCGGTGAAAGTGCTGTTCCGTTTAAATCCTTAACGATAAGTATCCCTTTCAGAAACTTCATTTTTAAGAGTCAAGCTTACAGTCAGAAAAATACGAATTCCGGAAATAAGCCAGTCAGGTTATCCGGGATTTGAATGAGGGAATATTCTTATTTTTATTAAGGCAAATTTTTCCACGTGACATAAAAGGCCAGTCACTAGCAAGATGTGCGTCTCTCCACGTGTGGATATTACCCAATATTGACGGACTGTGTGATATTTTCTGCTATGGTCTGTTGAGACAGTGATATCAAAATCGAGACCGGAGGTCGAGATTTTGATATCACTGTCGAAACAGACCAATAGCAGAAGATATCATCACACAGTCAGTCAATGTTAGAGATAGCTAATTCTCTGGATATTTTGTATTTACTGTAAAGAAATTACAAAAGTATTTGTCTCAGTTTTGGCTGTTCCATATCCCTCCCTCTGATTATTATTTCTTTTTGTTCACTCTTTTCTTGTACTTTTCAGAATTTTAAAATGTCTTTTCTTTCAAAAAGTCTTTAGTCACTTGCTCAACTAAATTCTGGGATAATTATATGTTCATATATATTTGTTTGTTTTCAAATTTAGGTGTTTTTGTTTTTGAAGTGGGGAAGCAATAAAGAGGTCGTCGATATCAAAACTGATATCGACGGAAATGTCGTCGATATCACTTTTGCACTGAGCTCAGTTTTGCCCAATTGACCAATGGAAATCCACGTAACATATGAAATAGCAATAGTTAACATTAAGAGTGCTTATGCAGTCGCTCTTTCACAACCCATACAAACCCGACAGAGTTATTCCCGAACGTCGTCTTTCGCAGGACGTCGCTCAACAAAGAGATCCTCCTGTTAAGTCACTGAAGCGAATTTGTATCATAGTTTGGTGCAGAGCAAACGATTGGTCTGACCTCTTTTAACGAGCATTGTTACACCATTTATCTTCTCCTCACTTAAGAAGAAAAAAACCCACACGAACAAAAAGAAGAACATTGTACTATAATTGTTGTGCCACTTTTAACATTTATCTTGTACCTACTCACAGGAACGTCGGCATAGACACCTTGCGAACAAAAACCGTCTCTCCACGGGTTTTTTCCTCAATATCCCCGCCTTTAGGAATACATAATTGTATGTGGTCTAGCTGTAAACTTGATGCTAAACTTACCTACAACCTGCCAAAGGGAGTGGAATTTGATCAGTGTTTTTGTGGCTTCAGTGGTAAACATTCTCTGTCAAGTGAAGAAAGTCAGTGTTTCACGAAACAGTACCTGTGCTTTTTGTTATGTCAATAACTGCCACTCAAACTATAAGTTCTTTCGGTGTGCTTTTCACCTGAGATAGGGTATTAGCGTATTCGTGAACACTAGTGTTGGTTGGCAGATGGTGAGGTGTGTGTGTGTGTGTGTGCTAGTGTGTGTGTTTGTGTGTGTGTGTGTGTTTGCTAGTGTGTGTGTACATGCGCGCGCGCGCGTGTGTGTGTGTGTGTGTGCATGCGCGCGCGTGGGAGTGAGTGTGTGTGTGTGTGTGTGTGTGCGTGTGTGTGTTAGTGTCTGTGTTAGTGTCTGTGTGTATGTGTGTGTGTGTGTCATATTGTGTGTGTCATATTGTGTGTGTGTGTGTGTGTGTGTGTGTGTGTGTGTGTGTGTGTGTGTGTCACAGATGTTCAAGTACCAAGTGTTGTGCGGTTTTGGTCGTAACGGGAAGCTGAATTTATAATTTGACAAAAACGGTATCTCACTTTTCGGGTTCCACACACACACACACAAACACACACACACACACCGCATGCACGCACGTAGCTACACACGCATGCACACACGCACGCACGCACGCACACACACACATTCACAGACTCAACTCTCTCTCTCTCTCTCTCTCTCTCTCTCTCTCTCTCTCTCTCTCTCTCTCTCTCTCTCTCTCTCTCTCTCTCTCTCTCCTCTCTTTATCTCTCCTCCCAAACTCTGTCTCTCAGTGAATCAGTTTTTATTTGGACCAGGTTTCATAGTCATATCGACACACATTCTAAAACGGATATTTAGCTCCAGTGTCAAGGACGAACATCCCCGAGGGTGATGTTGTGGCATTATATCCCATGTGGTTACATCCGCTTCCGCAGGAAGTACACCGTTCTTTTCGGTAGTCTGCCAAGGAGGCGCAGGGGTAGGCGAGAAACTCTTTGTCGTTGATGCTAGCAATGAAATATTCCTGTGCGAGCAAGTGGCTGCATGAAATATCCTTCGTAATATCTGTAAAGGAAAACAAAAAAGGAATATAAATAATCATGTCAGAAACCAAGGTTTACTACAGAAACAAACTGACACGGAGACAGGTTAATAGCTTGCTCAAAAATATATTCGAAATGTTATTTCAGCGGCAACAAATGTAGCTTCTCTGTTGTTTGAATAGAGTTTTGGCTGGTTGGCTAGGATGGAAGGTAGCTGGCTGGTTGTTTTGATTGGCTGCTAAAATTGCTGTTTGATTTGTGCGATGTCAATATGGTTGAATTAGCCGTAATCACATCTTTACTGCGTCCACAATCCATCATTCAAAATATTTGAAGAAAGACAGAGAATAATCTAGACAGGAAAAAAGTATGAACATTGCTCAGAACAGGAAAATCAGATAACTCAAAATTAAAGAAAAAAATCAAGGAAGAAAGAAGAAGGAGAAGAAAAAGATAGACAAAACAAGATGTCTGACCTTTAATTGCAAAGAAATTGGACAAAACTACAGCGTCTGGGTTACATCCGGGCATATCATGTCCGCCATTAGGGTAGAAGTCAACGTGACCCAATCTCTTTAAAAAACCCAGACCTGTAGCAAGTACCATGATGAGTCTTATGTTTAGACAAGTATACACCATAATGGCATGAACAAAGCTCTACGATAAATGTTTCAGCTGAATGTGTTAATAAAAACTTCTTGTAGTTAGCACCAACTGATTTTACAATGTACACATTCTTCATAGCAGGATGTTTTTGAGATTGCAATGTAGAACAATGTTTTGTAATTCATTCAAATAAGGAAAAATAAGGGGCGTTGTATATTTTGGTTGTACTTTTCTATTAAATCTCAGGCATGCATCATGCAACAACTGGTTTTTGCAAGCGCCCTTATAGAAAGTACACTTATATGGATGCTCAGGTTATTTTTTACATACAAAAATAGAAAATAAATAAAATGGCCATTTATTCTAATCAAATAAAAGTATGCACAAAGGAGTCATGTAACCAAACGCGAATTCTTTGAAGAGAAAATACATACCAAAACGTCGTGCGTCTCCTATTATACCAGAGATCATGTAATACGGCCTAAGAGTGAGTGATCGATCCAACTGTTACAGTCTCTCTGGTCATTCGCACGCCACCTCTCCAAGAAGTGTAATGGGTATTCTATCTAGTCTTGATTTCGCTAGAGCGGCACACAGAATGGTTCTTTTGTTGTCCGGTCCAGGGCTAGCACAGTTAGTCAGTGTCGTGCAATTCTGCTTCGCTCAGAGAATTATGAAAAGGTTAGCCTATTTGGGTTGGTTTAACTTCACCGAGGACCGTAATTCAGTAATAGCTATAGTAAACATGATGATGATGATGATGATGATGATGATGATGATGATGGTGATGCTGATGATGGTAATGATGATGATAATGATGATGATGATGATGATGATGATGATGATGATGATGATGATGATGATGATGATGATGATGATCAGAGTTGTAATACCCCAACTTCAGCAGATACCAATCAAGGACATGTTTTGATATAACGCTTCAAACGACTCCAGGATATTGTTAATTCAGAATGAGTATGATACTTAGACTCAAACATACCCATGCACAGGCGTTTGGTTTGTCTCGTCAAGTTGCCAATATGATGCGATGTCATGATATAATGGTGTGATGCAATGATGATAATGACGGCGCGATGGAACGAAATGCCCCCCCCCACACACACACACATACACACACACACAGACACACACACACACACACTGACACAACTGTACCTCCTTTCAAGAGGGGTTCAGCGTCAGTATGTATAACGTCAACAAATGTTGCGTCACTAGGGTCTAGCTTGACACGATTGTTGTAGCTCTGAAACTGCGGTGCGGCCGGATCGAGACCTGTGCGAAGAGAGAAAAACAACGAATGAAAATTACACTGCAGACCATTTGCATCATAATATAAGTGCATGTGCACTGGGTCAAATGACATGTTTTAAATCAGGCTTAAAATCACGGTTCAGACACCAGAATTGTGTCACTTCAAATGTTGTGTCCCTGTGATGTACATTGACAGTAAGAGTACGACTCAATGTAGTTTTTGTTTACGGGTTGCCACAAAACCCATGCCATGTCTATTGTGCTAGTTGCTATGGCATACGTTCATATGCAAGCTAATATGTTTTTGGTGTGTATACATATTCCAATCCCACAAAAAAGAGAATGAACAAAAATGAGTTGAAAAAAAACCAAAAACACAAAAAGTAATGATACTGTACCTGAGCTGATCGGTGTGAAAGTTACTTCTTATGATGCTTTACACTGTTTCCGTGCGGGTAAAATCGACAAGGCATGTCACATTTTGCGGTGCAAACACGAGTTAAGTTGATAACGAGAATCTCGCTAGAATTTGTGAAAGTAATATTTTCTTCGGAACGTGTATGTAATTGGATCCCCAGCGAACGACAAGAAGAAGAGGATCCCCACGCAACCTCCTGCCCCTCTTCGCTGTAGACCGAATGTCTACAGCAAATAAACCATTCGTATTTGCAATATTCTACCTGTGATCCTCGCAATCTTTTTGGACAGGAACTTCTCCCCAGCATAGCCAGCCACGTGAGCGCCCAGCGAGTGACCAATGAGATGGACATTGGCCGGATCTACCCCGAGTGTCTTGATGAGGGTGGCTATCTGAGCCCCGACCACCCGGGTGTTGGCAGCGGCCTGGAAATAGTTGGGACCCTTCGCTCCTTTTCGCCAGTCGACTGCGATTACGTTTGGAACCTGGACATGGGTTTATTTTACTGTCTACATAATTATGTTCCCAGCTACAATATTTCAGCCCTGAAAGTTGCGAGTATTTTAATTGCCATAGCGAGCAGAAACATGTAACTGGCGAGTAGAAATGTTCCATCTACTCGCCAAATGCGAGAAAAGTTGCTAAAACAAATGTTTGGTTTGGCAAGTAAAAATGTATCTCTGGCTAGTACATTTTGAGAAGCACCAGCCAAAGGCTAGTGCATCATTTTTGGGACTTCCGGGACTGTACTGGAACCCATTGGTACCATCTCAGTTTTACACTAGTATAAAAAAAAGCTGACCATCTCAGATCTGGTCAAGTTTTTCAAATGAATAAAACCAATTCCTCATCTTGGTCACATAATTATCAAACATTAAAAAGCGGGGTGCTCTCTGTGCACAGTTGGAATGTTTAATGAATTAATTTCGTAAAAGCCTTTTGTATTCTTTTTGTTAAGAAATCAATTCATCAAAACAGTGCAAGTCACAGCAGCCAGCATTCAGGATGCTGATGTTTGCTATGTGTCCAAGGGCAGGGATAGTCTCATCTCATGCAAAAGCCTGGTCAGATCTGACTTGGTGAGTTGGATTGTTTTCACGCAAGGTAGTGTGCCAGTCATACTGTTTAATGATAATAATACGATAATTTATAACGCGCACATAGCTCACCACAAGGCGACTCATTATTTCGCATTAACAACTCACATACACTTACGCATAAATTACATAAAGATAACAAGGCAACAACACAAACAGAGACACGGCACTCAAAAGTAAGCATGACAAAGATAAGAAACTTTCATTTGTAAGGGTGTTTAATTAGTTTTGAAATATATTTGCGACAGTTTGATTGACTCTTGAAGTTGCTTGGCAGACATTTGATTGACTTTTGAAATGGCTTAATTGTCGTCATTTTCATTGCCTTTTGAAATAGCTGGGATTCCATTTGATTGGCTTTTGAAATGGCTCGACATCGAATTCATTGAATTGTTAAATGCTTGACACAACTTTGATTCACTTGTCACTTGGCTTTGTATCAGCATAATTTCGTCTCGATTCCCCCCTCTACGTTAAAACATTTAGTCAAAACTTGACTAAATGTAAAAACGACTACGTCTTTTGTGAACATATAATGTCAATGTCTACAGGCAGTATCGAGAGGTTACGTGCAGTGCTGAATTAGGTCATACAAGTATGTCTCATTTAAATCTACGGACAAGGAATTTTGGCGAGACTGCATGTCGAGTTGTCTTGTATCCACAATTACCGTCATAATCAGCAGCAGCAGCAGAAACAACAAGCAACAACATCAAAATCAACTACAATTAATATAAGGGACATCAACAACACTTCAATTCAAAGTATGAAGCTCAACATGCCTTTTGCAACAACTCTTTCACCAAGTGAGTAACCCAGTCCTCCTCAGTAGAGCTACTGAAGCCGTGGATTACGAATGCCACCTGTAAAACCAAACATGACCTTTGTCAGAATGCCATCATGTGGTTACTTACATAGTAAGTTATCATCACTCCCAAGAGAGAAGAAAATCCAATCATGTTAACAAAACTGCTAATGAATAAATGTAAAGTTATTAATAAGGAACACTCCTAATATAGTCCTAAGCAACTGATAATGATACAAACACTATATTGCAAAATACATTCATAAGCAAACTATTCTATTTGGATATAAAATACCATGGCTCATAAAGGTATCAATTTACACACACAAAAACTATTGAATATATGAATGAAACCAATACGAATCGCTCACGCACGCACAAACGCACGCACGCACGCACGCACACACGCACACACACACACACACACACACACACACACACACATCCCAACAAACACACACACACATACACCCACCCACCCACACACACACACACACATACAAATGATTTTTTTAACATTTTTTGTGTTTTAGACGGAGAGCATCATTCTTCATGTATGGTTTGTTTAATCAATTTATGAACTCTTATTAACTGCAACGCACAACATAGATCATGTTTAACTTAATGTAAAACATATACCACATTCTTACTTCTTTCCATGTTTAAATTTGCCAATGGTCATGTTAGTAATCAAAATACAATTATTCACAAAATAAATCTGATCACTTTTAATATTTGCTTTCAAACAACAAAATAACACTATTGTTTCAAAACAGTAACATTATTGTTCATCATCATTTTCTTAGTCCATAGCTAGATACTTTCCAACCTCTCCTCACATAATGGCAATAGAAAATGAAATCTTCACGGCTGTCCAGTTCATTACATATGCCTCACAGGTATTCTTCATCGTAATGTTGTTAGGGTACATCACATGTATTATTTAGCAGTGTAACAGACGTAGTCTTTCTTTTTTTGTACATTTTACGGCCAACAACCATTGTTCTTTTCCAAATCAATAGTACATTTTGTGTGTGCCAATAATACAGGCGCTCTGAATGTAGACATCAAAATCAACCAAACACTGTTCTAATATACTCTGGTGTAATATTACCTACATTGGGAATTCAATACTGTGTGGGAATGTCGGGTGTAAGGACAAGGATATATAGCACAGGCAGAGGAGCATACAATTAAGACACCGAAGACAGAGGTTGCTTTAACTTATCTTAATATATCTTTTATTGAAGGAAACGTAACTAAAATTAACCACTCAGGTAGCTTATCTAAATCAGAAATGTTCCAAAACAGTTTAGCTAAATCTGGTAGCAACCAGAGACAATGCGAGAAGTTATAAATTAGAAACAATAACAGAACTCTAATATAGACCAGTACTAGAAATTATGAATCCTGGTATTTACCAGTACCAGAATCAGCTAGAAACAGTGTTATAAGGTAATTATTATTTCTGGTGTAAACCAGAAAGCAGTGTAAAGAAGAAGGTATTAACAAGAAAAGAAAATACAATTATAAACAACATGCCTTCTAAGTCACACATGACATAATACAAAGCATAACCCAATATGCAATGAATGTATCATTTGTCAAAATAATCATGACAAATATAGACAAGTAACAATTTAGCCAAAATCCTGCAGACACAGCATTCTCTGAAAGAGAATCCACAGTGAATTAAACAACTCCACAACAGCTAATGTCAAGGGAAGTAACCAACATCTTCCCTTAGGCCTAAGCCTTGCATAGGAAAATGCTTTACAAAAATTAACCAACTGCATGAACCGCAACTGCAAAATAATTGCTATTATTAAGCATGTTCATCGCCATGAAGACACCTTTTCATCGAGTTGAATATATAATAACGACAAGAATAAGAAAGATAACTCAGGCATGGGGTAAGCGCGAGCTCCCATGCTTCAAAATGAAGCGTTAGACAACAGTCTATTACTTTACAGGGAAGCGCGACTAAATCATATCGCTTTAGATTAAAAGTCTGTTATGCACCTATGCGACTGCACAAAATGTTAGGTTTTCAACAGTCTTAAAGTTCTTCTGCAGGCAAGCGCCTTTAAAGTACAACATGGGAGTTAATAGTTAAAATGCGCATCAGCCTGCAGACAATATCTTCCTATTGTCTGAGATTTTAACTCAAAAGATCTCTATCATTCTCATGCCTGAATTCATCAAAGGAATGATAATCAAAACTCATAAGATTATGCACAGGTAAAAAGGTAATACAAATGAAAACTAGCAAAATATCAATGTATGAAAATGCATGTGAGTGACACAGGAAAGAATACATAACATGACAGTGCATGGCTGACACAAAGCCTGACAAAGGACAGGGAGAGAGAGAATCAGGCTAGAGAATCAGGCTAACACATTTAGTCTGACTAACAACCAACAACCAGGTTGCTTTAGGTATGAACAAGTAGTTAACTATATATATAGCTTCAGATGTTTATCCTGCAATGGCTGTTGATTGAATAAATTCTTAACTAGGAAAATGAGCAGGGAAGGTTAGCCATGTACATGTGTATACGATGTGTATATGTGTTTTCCCCGAACAAAGCCCATTGAACTGGCGGAAAAAGGGACACACCGAACAGAGGGAAAATAGGGGAAGGGGGGCCGCTCTGACATTTCACGGGGGACGCCGGTCAAAATGGCGGGCACTACAATCTTACATCAGCCAATTAACCGTCAACGACATAACGGCTTGAAATGCAACAACATGATAAAACACATGAAACGTAACGCATCACAAAACCTCATAAAGCATGTCATTGCTGTACACTTCGCCTATACGGTTACGATTACAGTGCTGGAAACAAAGAACGATCCTCAGCGAAGCGAAAACTGAGAACTTCTTTGTTCCTCAACAAAACTGGCTACGAAGCGGAATTCCGTCCAGCAAAGTATTCAAATCCCTTCTCATCGAAAACCGAAATCTGAGAAAGGTTCGACTTACCTTACCGGACTTCATCGTCATAAAACTGTCCTTGTAAAGGAGATCTAACATAGGTCTACTCGACTTAAAATATGGTGAGACAGGCTTTTCATCGAGTTCATTACCCAAAATATATGTGTCAACCATAATTCCCGTTCATCAATTGTAGGAGTTTCTGCGCCTAAATCGTAAATAGGTAGCTTTACGGAACAATGGCACTGAGGGCTTAACTTTGGACTTTTAACCGACTACTACTCAGACTTTACTGATCTCCAGAAATAATATGTGATGAAAATGGGGAAAAAATCGCAACGATACACATGGGTCTTCTCGACATAAAATATTGCGAGACAGGCTTTTTTCTCAGCGAAAACGAAACGTATGAGAACGAGTCTGCCTTACTTGATTCTTACGAGTCTTTAATTCACAAGACTCTAAAACAACTTTAGAACAACTGGTCATCAAATATTAGAAGTTATTAACGCTCAATTTCAGCGTCAAGTCATGAAAGTAATTAGAAACTGATCTAGAAAACACATCTCTCCGATAGATCAAAATGGCGTCATCAACTCTGACGCGAGACCGGTCGGACATCGCCCGGGACCAAATCAGAGGCAAAATGTACATATATATGCAAACATCATAGCATCAAATGAAACATAAGAATAAAGCATAAGGAATGAATAAAGCATTTAGTTACTTACAGATTCTCCTCAGTGAGCACACTTGAAACCTAAACACAAAATCTGCTGCTGACGCTAAGTCGCGAAACACAAAGAGACAGGTCTCGGGATTTACAACCACAAGTCGCGATCGACGGCTTACAAACTTCGCGACAAATGTGGGCAGCGCTTCGACCGTTCACGGTAACCACACAATAGGAGCAGCACACAGCTCACTATCACAAATCGCATTGTCTGCTCTACTACTAATGCTCGCTCTTTTAAGGACAGTGGTCACTTCCGATTCCCTGTGGCGGTAAACCAATAGGAAGGCTACCCTGTGTAAGCCAACGGGGGGTGGTGTACCTAAAATTCCTGCCCAATGATAGGGATCGTTACCGAGGCAGAAAGGCCTGTCTGTGTCACACACCGGAAATATTACGAGCAGTTACAAGCTGATACATAATACTAGCTAACGGGGAAGAGGGCCCTGTCTGCATTACACACCGGATAAGGCTCATTAGATTACAAGCAGTTACAAGCTGATGCATAATACTAGCTAAACGGGGCCGGGAAAGTTATGGGATCTTACCACCTAGATTAGAAATGAATCCGGTCAAGAGTCTACCCTACGATAGTAAACACACTTCTTCGATCGGTTTACAACGATAAAGTACAGTGCACAAAGACAACCATAAATTATGTAGTCACTCCTTAGGCGCTGATGGTTAGAGGTTACTCTGCTGCTTCTCACCATTTTAAGTTAGGGATTTCCTAGCACAAAGGGCATTATTTAAAGGTAAACCCAATGTGACTAGCACACACACACAGGGAATAGCTATAGACAGGGGAGGCAACTGGGTCGGGCAGGAGATAACACACACAAAGAGACGGGGTACGCCACTTGGCTACAACTGCAATACAAAAATATCGGTATAGTAATGTTTAAATCTGTCTTGAGTTAATTGTTGTACATAATGTATCGTATTCAAACGTCTGGATGGTTTATAACCACCTGTCGACATAACTCGTCAAATGGAACAATGACACCATTTAAATTCATAGCATCCTGTACATACAAATAATTATAGCAATTACTTAAATCACAGTGAAGCTGCAAGGTATCCCACGAATTCTATACTGACTTCGACTGAAGGAATGTTCTTGTCGCGATACATACTAAGGACGGATTTTGTGTTGCCAAACCATGGGTACAGTTGGAGATGGAAGTTTATAAACATTTCAGAACAAACTTACTTTAACATTGTGGGTGTCGACCAACTATTCCCTAGGGTGCTCTCTTTCTCTCCAATTTATGTTTATAATGTATATAGCATTAACAATAATGAGTGTTAATAGTACGTTCTCTGTTTGTGCAGGTGGAGGTATATATGTGTATGAACCAATAGTATGTGTGCTCACTGCTGGCATATACATGATGCAATTCAACAAACATTTGAACGTTTAGTATCCCAAATTCAAAAAAAGCTGTTGCAAGTTGCCATAATACACTGCCTACCTTTCCACCTATGTCAACGTTGGAGGCAGTGACGGAACTTTTGTCCTGCGCTTTCAATATTTGCGCCGTAGTTGGGTTGTTTTTGGTGAACAACTTGAAAACAATGTTCTGCTTCGTAGGAGACAGGGGATAATGAAGGAGCGTGTTGGTGTAGGGGCTCTTGATACTGTAGCATTGATATTCTGGGAGCATGGTCTTGAAGCAAGCTCTGTCCCCCAAAAGCCAGGCTAGTTTGAACAGAAACAATAGTATTTGACGAGATGTGTAGAAAGTGAAACCTCGCAGTCTCTGTTTGTCTCTCTGATTGTCTGTGTGTCTGTCTGCCTGTCTATGTATTTGTCTGTCTGTCTGTCTGTCTATCTGTCTATCTGTCTCTGTTTGTATCTGTCTGTGTGTTTGTGGCTCTGTCCGTCTGTCTCTCTGTGTCTGAGTGTCTATCTGTATGTCTGCCTCTGTCTGTCTGTCTGTGTCTCTGTGGCTGCGTCTGTGTGTGTGTGTGTGTGTGTGTGTTTGTGTGTGTGTGTGTGTCTGTCTGTCTCTGTCTCTTTCTCTCTCTCTCTCTCTCTCTCCCTCTCTCTCTCTCTCTCTCTCTCTCTCTCTCTCTCTCTCTCTCTCTCTCTCTCTCTCTCTCTCTCTCTTAAGACAAGCTAGTCGGATACGCGGACGGCCGAACGGATGCACAAGACCCATCGACACACAGACACAAAAGACACATAAACAAAAATACACAAAAACAGGGGGAAAAGAGCACTTATTTCACTTGCACGAACACAATAAACTCTGCTGGGAGACATATAAATTGGAATTTTGTTAACAAAAAGGAACAAAATAGAATACAAATCACGAAGTTTTTTTTAAAAGTTGACTGGCATCAATCGTAATGTATTTTTAATTAATAGTGGACACAAGAGAGTATGTCACACGCATTCCTTCTTTGCCACTACTAAAGCAAACGTGTGCAAGATGTAGAGGTTACATGCCGAGTCTCAGTGATTATTAAACATAATGGTCGAAGTTCGCGGATCATGAAAAATGCGAGCTTTAGCGAGCTTTTTCATGACCGCGAACTGAGACCATTATTTTTGATAATCACTGAGACGAGGTGTGTAACCTCTTTATTCCTCCTTTCTTCAGTTATTCAAAGAAAAGAGGAGGTTTTTTGCGAAAGTTTGATCGAATCCTATTCACTCAACCAGTCAACCTGCGCAGGCGATCGATTAATGCGCGGTTGTTTAGTTCCGTGCAAATCATTCCATTCTGTTAACACTTCTTGTCAGTTTTCCTATTTTGGACTTAAATCAAGTACACAGATGTGCTGTTATTCTGCTGTGGCGGCAAAGGCAGATATTGTGTGTTCTGTATATGTTTTGGTATCGCTTAGGATAATGTTCTTTCGTCAAATGGGACTAGCAGACGAACTTTTGCACCCGTGTTCCAACGTTAAAAACTGTATGAAGTTCCGTTTTCTGGGAAAAATAGTGTATGAAACCGCTTTATGTTGTTTAAATTGATGAGATGTGTGCATTTGGTTGCGTGTGATCTGTTTATTAAATGAAATATTGTTGAAAACTGACCGTGGGATTGCAGTCTGTTGTCGAAGAAACTGAGTGAAAAGAAGGGGAACTACTCTTGTCGCTAGACAAAGTATGAGTTACTTGCCTTGTGGGAAATTGCTTGTGATGAACGTTTGAGCACGGCAGATCTAGATTCAGAAAACAACCGAACTCATGGACTTTATATGGAGATTCATGTGTTCAGGCCTGTAGTTGTTAATCTAAATGCGGTATGTTTGTATTGTTTGCTCCAGAGATGTATACTTCGTACATTAGAGCGTTCGGAACTTTTCAGTCGCAAAAAGTAGTACCGAAACAGAACAACTTCTCAACCCATTGCACTATCGAGGATTCAGGCTGTTGCTGGGTCGTTATTTGTTTGGTTGCTGGGTGATTATCGAAAAATAACTACCCTTACAAGTTTACAGAGGTAAAGAAGCAGAGGGGGGAATAATGTATGTTACATGCTTTGATTTTTTTTTTTTTTTTCTTCTTTTTTTTTCTTTTCTTTTTCTTTTTTTTTGTGCCTCAGTTGCATGCAGTCCGCTTCAAGCTGAAAAATAAATGAAAAGAATGAAACCCTAAGTTTTTTCCTTTTTTTTTCTTTTTTTACTTTCTCTTTTTTTTTTCCTTTTCTCTTCTTTCTTTCTTTCTTTCTACAGCTGAGCATCCTTCTTCATTGGCGTTTTATAAATTTATCAATTGTATGTGGTTTTCTACAATGGACAACATCTTGCATCTTTAATGTTGGTTATTGTTTTACATATGTCTGTGTTTGGGTTGACTTAGGTGTTGTTTGTGGCGGTGTCATGATGGAGTTAACATAGTAACAATCACAATAAGTAAGAGGAAAAGCAAATTGTAAGCGTGCTAAAGTTTTCTTAGTAACAGTTCTCTTTTCATACAAGTGGTGTTAAGTGTAACAATGTAAGTTCCGCCTTTACCCCGGTACCGTTCTCCTTTTAGCGAAACGAAAGAAAGAGGGGGCGGTGAGGGAAGCCAGAAAAGAAGTATATATGATACACTATTCTACGTTTCGTATTTGTTTCTCTTTGTCAAACATTATTATAATATCAGTGGGAGTTCCGTATCTATATTTGCTTATGCACATCTTTCCTATCAAAATCAAGTGATTTATATATTTGCATTTTATTGAGTCAGCACCATTAATATAACCACACAAAATATGTTCTACTCCAAAGACTATTCTTATTTTATATTTCTCATAAATAATTTGTTCAACGTATCTCCATAGCACTTTTATTTTCTTACAATTAACAAAAAAATGTTCAACGTAATCTATTTCGGTTGGACAGAAGGGGCATCTCTCACTATCTCGTATTCCAATTTTATACAGAAGAACATTTGTTGGATAAATCGTGTGTAATATTTTCCAGTGCAGCTCTCTTAATCTGGATTCTTGGGTTACATTTTTGGCCAGGTTCCAATGTGACTGGTCGACATTAATGCCAAACATATCACGCCAGAAGTTGATAGATCTCGGGGTAGTGTACTTTTCTTCAACAATATATTCACGGAATTGCCTGGCACTTTTAATACTCGTTTTATTGAAAAGAAGATTGTTTTGTCTATTCAATACAGGTTGGTTAGGATCATAATTGCTTTTCTTAATATATTCAGATACTGCTGATCGAACTACAATATATTCCAAGTAGAGGCCAGGTGAAGCGTAAACACTTGCTTGGATAGCGGGATAGGACTTGATACCGTGATTACCTAACATGTCTCCTACATACGTAATGCCTGACCGGGCCCAGTTCTCATAATACAGAACGTTATTTTGATAACTTATACTTGGATTGTTCCATAAGCAGTTGTCTTGCACGCAATCGTTCTGAGAAATTGTATTATGTTCTAACCATGTTCGAGCAACAGCTGTCCAAAATATCGATTTTATTCTTCCAATTCCCTTAAACTTAGACGGTCGAATAGCTGTAGTAAAGCAGGCAAAGCCACAACCGAACCCTTCAAAATATTTGTTTGGGATCCATGTCCATTTGCATGAAAGGTTGCCAGATGAGAGTTTGCTTAACCATTGACATAAGAAGGAGTTTTGCATCGTTTTGACGTCTATCATATCAATACCACCCTTTTCGGTACTGCTATTTAAAACAACTCTTTTTACTTTTTCAAATGCCTTTTTATTACAATCTTTTTTCCTCCACAAAAAACGATATAATATTGTGTTTATTTCCTGCAGCACTTTGTCAGGGATACAAATAGATTGCATTAAATAAACTAACTGCGAGAGCAGAAAAGTTTTGATAATGCAAATTTTTCCAGGAATGCCCAGGTTCCTTTTTTCCCAAGTGAAGATGCTTTGCTTAATTTTATCAATTTTACTTGACCAGTTTAGTTCAATTTCGGATGCGCTTTTCTTGCTGTTAAAGTTTACTCCTAATATTTTAATCTGCCGAACACATTTTACCTCAAAATTAAAATTGATATTTTTACTTGATCCAATTCCCATTGCTTCAGACTTTAGCTTATTCAAGCACAAGCCTGACACCTCCGAAAATACGTCTATAATCTGTAGAACCATTGTAACGTCATCCGCGTCTCTCAAAAACAAAGTGATATCATCGGCGTATAATAGAATTTTTAAAATATTTCTACAAGTTACATTAAGGCCTTTTACTTCGTTGCTCTGCCTAAATCGTATAGCCAGAAATTCCAGACCAATAATAAATGCCATCGGTGAGAACGTACATCCTTGTCTAATGCCACATTTTACATCAAAGTTTTCCGACAGCCACCCATTGTACACAATACAACTTCTGGTTTCATTAAACAACACATTTACCCATTGTATAAAATCTTTTCCAAAGCCAAATTTACGAAATGCACAAATCATATATTTTTTGGATATACTGTCGAATGCCTTTTGAAAATCCAAGGCTAATAAAATCCCAGGTTTCCTATTAATTCTGCAATATTCAATCACATCGTCTATAGTTCTTATAGTGGATGAGACATGTCTTCCTTTCATATAACCGACCTGGTCCTCATTGACCACTTTGTTTATTACTTTGCTCAGTCGATTTGCAAGAGACTTGGCTAAAATTTTGTAATCAGTGTTTGTCAGTGAGATGGGTCGCCAGTTTGTAAGTTTGTTTTTTGGCAGATCTTTTCCCTTATGCAATAAGGTTAATACTGCTGCCCTTTGGGTGTATGACAAAGAACCATGATCAAAAGAGTAATTAAAGGATTGCACAATTACATCCTTCAGTTTACACCAAAATATTTTAACAAATTCAGTAGTCAGACCATCCAGACCGGGCGAAGACCCGTTTTTCATCATCCTAAGAGCATTGGAGGCTTCTTCAATGGTAATTATACCTTCACATTGTTGCATTTCGTCTTCACTTAATTTAGGAAGTTCGCACTCGCCAAGGAAGTTGTCAACACTGTTAGATACAACCGAATCAGGTATGTTTATTTCACGGCTATAGAGGTTTGCATAGTATTCTTTTTGTGTTTTTAAAATTTCAAATTGGTCATGTATCTTGTCTCCATTCTCCAATTCAATATTCGGAAATAGTTTTGCATTTGCCCGTACTTTTTCTAGATTGAGGAAAAACTTGGTGTTCTTTTCCCCCTCCTCAATCCATTTAATTCGAGATCTCGTTTGTGCGCTCTTCAATCGCTCTTGTTCATGAATTTCAAGGTGAATTTTAAGTTCTTCGCGTTTTCTTAGTAAAGTGACGTTATCAGGTTCCCTAGCAAGATCGGATTCACAAGATTCAAGTTTGTTGTACGTGTCAATCTGCTTATTTTTATTGAAAACTGCACGTTGCTTACTGAATCGGATCGTTTCCTCGTTTATTTTTATTTTTAATAATTCCCATTTTTGTTCAGGGTTCTCCTGCTTATTTTCATCAAGGTAAGTGTCAATTACACTATTAATTTTGTGCACATATTGCTTATCTTTCAAGAGTAGATTATTACATTTGTAATAACCCGGTCCTTTCTTGCCGTTAGAGAGTTTTAGTGTAATACGTACACCTCTGTGGTCGGATGTTGGGACAGACATTAAATTAGTCTCGATCACTGTGTCCATTCCCTCTTCCGTTGTAAAAATATAGTCTAACCGTCTGGCTATAAACTTGTTAATATTTATTTTGGACCATGTATATTCCCTAGTCTCGGGATTCAAAATACGCCAGACGTCATTTAGACCACACTGTTCGACAAAAGAGTTGAAAAGTTTGACATGTGCGGCAGGGTGTTTTTCTCCACTAATGATATCAAGGTTATTATCTCTAACACTGTTAAAATCACCGCAAACTATTTTAATCATCGAATTACTTTTGTTGATCTCTTCAGTAAGAACAGCAAAAAATATTTTCATTTCTCTGAAAGTGCTTGGAGCATACACATTAAAAATAGTTGTTTCTTTTCCATTAATAGACAGGTTTATGGATACAATTCGTTCATGCTGACACTCGATGGACCAATCGAAGGAAAACTGCTTTCTTACAAGAATAAGTTGACCCTTCGAGTGCTTTGTTCCTTCAGTCGAGATTAATTCACCTCCCCATTCTTTTTTCCACGTTGCTACGTCTGCCTGTGTAATATAAGACTCCTGAATACAAATTACGTCATATCTTCCTTCTCTCAGTCGACTAAATAGTTTTTTCCTTTTAGTAACATTTCTCAATCCTCGAACATTTAAGGACAATATTTGTAAATTTTCCATACTAAAATATTAATATGTTTTAGTAGTAGTTCCAACTCGCATCCAAATCGCAATGACCAGAAATCACAGTCCATTAAACATGCAGTAGTCGTAAGGGGGAAGAAATCTTCTCAATAAGGGACATAATCATCCCGTCTCGCTTTCTTTGGCGTTTTGTTCTTTGTTGACATTGTCGACGTTGGCTGGTGATTTGTTAACATCAGCGCACTTCTGCAGCTGTTTCTGAGGCTGAGAGAAAAAAATCACGGTTGCGGTCCTGTGATCGGTGTCTCTTCACAGATCCCGAGCGGCTTCGCGATCCCGCCGACAGCGTAGCACTCCTCGGTGTACGAACAGACGGTCGAAAATTCGCGAAAAAGTCGGGGGCGGTGACGAGGTTGGTGGTGGAGGACGGAGCCCTGTCACTGGTTTGCACCGGCTCGTCTGTTGTAGTTTCAGCTTCAAAAGACTTTTCGGTTTGCGCCGGCTCGTGACTTGTCGCAGTTTCGGTTTCAGAGTTTTTCTCGGTGGCTGTCTGGCAGTCAGGACTGCCACGTCTGTGACCTGGTAATCTGCAGTCTCTGCAAACTACTTCATTTTCGCACACTGACACATGGTGCCCATCCAACAAACATTTGCTGCACACTACCTTCCTCGGCACGGACTTCTGTTCCCTATGATAAACAGCAGCGGTGAAAATGCTTACAATCATGGTTTTCTCGAGAGGGACAGGGGGCACAGTAATGAAAACAAAACGACCCCCGGTCAGAAAACGAGTCAATTTTCCATCTTTGTCTCTAGCTCTCTGTTGCTTAACTCCTGAACGGAGCTCGCAACCGAGACTGACAAGTGAGTTTTCGATCTCAGAGTCGGCTACCGAGAGAGGGAGATTGTCAATGAAAACTTTAGTAGAGGGCTTTTCAATGCCGAGATTGTCACGCAACGAAAAAGGGTTTTCACCACATACCTTTAAGGCGACGTTCCTCAAACTCAAACCTTGAACAAGCAGAGTGTTGCGTGCTTCTCTGGTAGCTGCGTAAATCTTTGATGCCGAAATCAATTATTTTGATCATGCATTTATTTCTGAAAATGTTTACCTTCACATACATTCAGTCACTACCTTAAACACTTATGTTTTCAGTATTCATTTCAAGTGATCACGAACATAGAAAAATGGGTATCAAAGTGTTGTTACATTTTGTTGTGCATTCTAAATAGTGTGCCAACAGGCCTTGGTCAGTCAACCACGTTTTATCTGTGTACTTTGTGTTTGACGGTAAAAGAATAACACCAACCCCGTTCTCCTGTATATAACTGAAAGCCACATCTTCTTCTTCATTCAATTTCTGTTTTCAAAAGCTTCGTCAACTTTCCACTTACACGACAAGCTCCCTTTACCAAGCTTTAATTAAGAACCCTGAATACGAAAGGTCAAAACAAAACCATAGGTACTACTTTCACTATCGTCGTCTGCAACGAAAACTGAAAATGGCGAAACGCTTTGCTACGTACACAGAGGACGAAATTTCAAAGAAAAGATTGAACCTTACACCTGTGACTAGGAAAAGTTGCATAGACAGTTCCGTGCGGATCTCACCACGTATCAACGTACATCCGATGCTCAGGACCTACTTCAGCTATAACACGCACGCAGACAGTCAGGCAGGTCTAATCTGCACCAGCGGTGTTGAAAGGTTTTGATTTAGAAACACTCGAATGTTACTTCGACGAGATAAACGAACCAAAAGTCAAAAGTGTGCCCCAAATTCGGAAAATATTCTTTCAACGCGGCACTGTAAAAACCATCAACATCACTGTGAGAAAATAAACAATACAAACACAACCAGTTCCCCTGTGGAACATTTCGGGTTATACGACCTGACCTACAAAAATCCTCCGTGTTCGTTCGCGCTTTGCATTCAATCTGTGTTAGTGCGCGTGTTGTGTTTGTGTGTTTAGCTTTCGTTGGTATGTGTTGTTTGGTTCAAAATAAGTTTATCTTTTTTCCTTGAAAGATTCAGAAACGTTTGTTGATACTTTGTTGAATGCATTCAACCAGAAAAGACACGAAACGCATTGAATCTATTTTCTGCGCGCATGCGTATGTGTAAAAGGGCAATTGTGTTTTTCATTCTTGTTTTGTGCCTGTTATTTCGTCCAAAAAACTCATTTATGTTTGTCTATGCCTATGCTGTGAGACATAATCGCTATTACGAGTTAGTCGTGTGACAGAGAGTTTTCTTGCACACTTGACTGCTGCTGTCTCACTTCGGCTACGCCGTCGTGAGACATCTACAGTCTCGTGTGCAAGAAAACTCTCTGTCACACGACTAACTCGTAATAGCGGGTAATGTAGGAGGTTGTTAGGGTGTGGGCGTGGATGTGGGGTTTTGGATAGGTGTGTGCAGATGCGCGTAATTCGTTACATGTTTTGAGCTTATGATTCTCATGTGCGGACAGTGATTGTACGTGATGTAATATCTGTATAGCATTCGAGCAGACAAATATCTGTATGTTCCACATTCAGACAATTGATGTGTAGAACATTGGATCTACATCTATCTCAAAGAAAGCTTATGTTATACAGACAATCATTTCAAAACAAGCTTGCTTTACACTTGCTCGTAACAAAATAACTTACCTATATTCATGATAAGAATAGAATCATTAGTAGAAGAGCTTTTTACTTACATTCAGCAAAACCTATATATTTCAATACATATTCCTGTACAAGTTTAATGTTTCTTCTTCTGCTGCGTTTCTGTGTTGTTTGCTTATAATCCCGTCTTTGAGAATTGCAAGAACACAATGTCCCGGAGAAGAAAAACAAATGATAATCTGAACGAAAAAGGCAATGTGCTGAATATTTACCGTGACAAAGGTAACCGTGGCTGAGCGCCATAGCACAGAACATGAGCAACAGCATCTTGTCAGGAGCGAAGCAGAAATCAGCACGAACACTGTCGGAGTTAATGTGATGCAGTCTGCTTTTAAAGCAATTGGGTGAAAACGCGAAATGTAACCTCCATCCAATCGAATGAAATGAATATAAACTCAAGCCAAAAAGATAAGCAACATGACTGAAATAATTAAAACAAGACACACACCATCTTTGCCAATTTACTGAGACTGTTAGCATCTGTTCAAAATGTTTTGAGCTTTCCGTGATCATGTGTGTAAGGTCTGAATCAGCAGTTAAAGCCTAATTTCTAACATGGGGTCACTTCAACTATATATTTTTTGAGACACTGACGTACGTATCGGTTGAACGCTGGAATTCTCTTCTTTGAGCTATAGTGACTAGTGACGTTCGACGCAAACTTTAGGCGGCTGGCAAAGACTGCAAAAGAGTGTTTTTGTTCACAATCAAAATGAATCACAATTCTAACTAAAATACATAGATAGATTAATGTAATGTGTATTTCTGTCTCAATGACTGATGGTTTACGGGAGGCAGAGAGGACCTTTCAGTCGTCAAACAAACGTTTGGTAATAAAGCCAAATTACACTAAACACAATTACATTTATTTTACGTGTTTAGTTAGGTTCGATGAATTATTCAATACTGCGTTTGAAATAACAATGAATACAAATAGTAGCTTAACTTTTTTGATTCAGTAGTATGAATTTAAGATCCTCAGGGAACAAAATAATGTCGTTTGTTTGACAAGCTTTTGATAAAAATATTGTTTTATTATCATGTTATTAACTAAGTCATTTATTTTGAATAGTAGTATTACTTTTATTCTACTCGTAACAAAAGTCATGACGCTCAGCTTACAGCAATACACGAACATTGTGGCACGACAATTCCATTTCCAAAAGTGTCTGGTGACTTTGTACTATTAACATAATATGTTCTCATATGTGTCATTAAAAACGAACACGCTCTTGTGGTACATTAATCTAAAACTAGCAGTGGTTGGTGTGTGCCACGACACGGGGGGAAATAATACGAAGGGGGCTGGGGAGGGGGGGGGGTGAGTGGGGTGAGAGAGGGGATGGGATGGGTCATGAGGGTTGTAGGTCAATAACGGTTGTACTGAGTGTGAGTGAGTGAGTGTGTGTGTGTGTGTGTGTGTGTGTGTGTGTGTGTGTGTGTGTGTGTATGTGTATGTGTGTTTGTGTGTGTGTATGTGTGTGTGTTTATGGTGGGATAGCTCGACTCCCGCGCGAAATTTAGCGCTTTACTTGGACACATAGTTTTAATTCGTCGTCCACATAAAACACGTCTTCAAAATCACTCCAAAATAACTATGGAGGCTTAAAATAATGTGTAATACGTAGAGGTTACATGCCGAGTCTCAGTGATTATTAAAAATAATGGTCGAAGTTCGCGGATCATGAAAAATGCGAGCTTTAGCGAGCTTTTTCATGACCGCGAACTGAGACCATTATTTTTTATAATCACTGAGACGAGGTGTGTAACCTCTTTATTCCTCCTTTCTTCAGTTATTCAAAGAAAAGAGGAGGTTTTTTTGCGAAAATTTGATCGAATCCTATTCCCTCAACCAGTCAACCTGCGCAGGCGATCGATTAATGCGCGGTTGTTTAGTTCCGTGCAAATCATTCCATTCTGTTAACACTTCTTGTCAGTTTTCCTATTTTGGACTAAAATCAAGTACACAGATATGCTGTTATTCTGCTGTGGCGGCAAAGACAGATATTGTGTGTTCTGTATGTTTTGGTATCGCTTAGTATAATGTTCTTTCGTCAAATGGGACTAGCAGACGAACTTTTGCACCTGTGTTCCAAGTTAAAAACTGTGTGAAGTTCAGTTTTCTTGGGAAAATAGTGTATGAAACCGCTTTATGTTGTTTAAATTGATGAGATGTGTGCATTTGGTTGCGTGTGATCTGTTTATTAAATGAAATATTGTTGAAAACTGACCGTGGGATTGCAGTCTGTTGTCGAAGAAACTGAGTGAAAAGAAGGGGAACTACTCTTGTCGCTAGACAAAGTATGAGTTACTTGCCTTGTGATGAACGGTTGAGCACGGCAGATCTAGATTCAGAAAACAACCGAACTCATGGGTTTTATATGGAGATTCATGTGTTCAGGCCTGTAGTTGTTAATTCAAATGCGGTATGTTTGTATTGTTTGCTCCAGAGATGTATACTTCGTACATTAGAGCGTTCGGAGCTTTTCAGTCGCAAAAAGTAGTACCGAAACAGAACAACTTCTCAACCCATTGCACTATCGAGGATTCAGGCTGTTGCTGGGTCGTTATTTGTTTGGTTGCTGGGTGATTATCGAAAAATAACTACCCTTACAAGTTTACAGAGGTAAAGAAGCAGAGGGGGGAATAAATATAAATAATTGAATTTTCCTACATTTTCACAATTTAGCAAAATGTCGGGATATAACACACATTTTGTTACTTTTTGTGTTTTGTGTTTGTCCGGATACAATCTGAGTAACAATCCCTGTTCACACACACCTTTTTTTCGCAGTTTAACATAATATGAGGTTGTTTTATTACTATGACATGAGCAAGTTGCTTTTTAACTGTATTTTGAATTTAGAACAGCTAGATTTTAGATTAAAACGAATATTTGTGTTGTTTTTATGTTTGCTGACATATATTGGATTTTATGCTTTTGTATCAGTCAGGTTTTGTAAATCAAGCTCAGTTTTTAGAAAAAAAATCTTCTCTTAGAACTTTGATATTAAAAAAAAAAGTAAATGTTGTGGTAGTAGTGGTTTTTGTTGTTTATTGTGTCCTCCAAGGCTCCATATTCCTTCAAAATACATCATTCTGCTACTATCTTGTGCTGGTTTCGTGTCTAACTTACACCAAAAAATGTAAGTAACCTGTACTTCTTTTTTTTAAAACCACTTTTGCCTTTAAATCATACCCTAGCCTGTGTATGCTACAGTGGAACCCCTGTCTCAAGACTTTATTTTAAAACATAAGGTCATAACATTTATCATATATTCGGGATCAGCTCGTTACTCCCCCGGCTCGTTACTCCCCCGGCTCTTTATTTCTTTCTTTATTTGGTGTTTAACGTCGTTTTCAACCACGAAGGTTATATCGCGACGGGGAAAGGGAGATCAAACACCTCAGAGCTGGAACATTTCGTTTTTGCCGCATAACATGCAGATTTCACCACTTTGATGCCATCCACTGATACAAAGTGTTAAATATATGCTAGTCTATCATCAGGAGTACATATTTAATCTATAAGGGCCTTATATTGTCCGTTTTGCGAATTGCGTCAGAGCTGGAACAAACCTAAGCTCCGCCCATTTTGCTATTGCTCATAGCTGGCACATCGATTAAACTAGTTAATTCATTTTGAGAGAAATCTAGAAGCAATCTGAAACATGTTTTGACGCCAAAACATTGCTTTAACATTGGCCCAGCTCCTCATTAGGGTTTGGGTGTTCTGTGTTAGTCTGTATCGGGCATAACCCCGAACATGCGCACAAATCTCCACTTTTTGACATAAATGATCAATTATTGCGATATATATGTCACGGTAGAGACGAAGATCTGGTAGAAACGTCGTTTCTACCGGTAGAGACGAGGATCGTCGTTTCTACCAGTAGAGACGACGATCGTCGTTTCTACCGGTAGAAACGACGATCAGAATAAAACGTTTGTGTGTGTGTGTGTGCAATGTAGGTGATTTTGTCAATTATGAACACAGTTCTATCTTACCGGAATGAACTCATTTTTAACGTTCTTTACAGAGCACGTGCATTTGTGGGAAATGTATTGAGAATGTCAGCAAATATTGTTCACCTACTACAACTGCCTTCACTGACCAGACGAAGACAGCAATCACAATTTTTTTCCTTCAGAGTGAACACAATTCGTGAAATATCTCTGTTAGTTTGACTTCCGAAAACAGTATTCCACAGACCTTCAACATTCTTATAGCCGGCTATTTTAATTGTTGCTAAAGATTGTTGACAATGGAACAAAAAGAAAGAGTTCTACAAATTGTTAAGGCTTCACATTGATAGCCTTGATTCAGAACAGAACAAACACAGATCCTAAACTTCTCCCCTGCAAAGTCCAGACTGTAGAGAAAAAGACTACTGAAAATGGGTCTGAAAATTAATTGTCTACAAGCTTTTCACAAACAAAGGAAAGCTGAAGAACACCTTTAAACAGGCAGATTTGATCGATCTGAGAAATGTGCAATTTGACACTCTCCTGGACGTCGACATTAAGAGTTTAGAAGACATCAGCGTCATTCAAGCGTCAAGACAAGTCACCAACTGGGCAAAGGGGGCCTCCGTGTGCACGTGCAGGGGAAAATGTAACACCGCTAAATGCAAGTGCAAGCGAGCAGCAGTACTTTGCTCTGCAACATGTCACCCTAAATCCACCCGATCGTGTCTGAACAAATACAATCACTCTGGTGAGTGAGTGTACCCCTCTTCTGCCAATTCTTCTAGTGCACTAAATGCAGTTCCAAACTGTCTAGTGATGAGCACGCCTTTTATGGGGGGGGGGGGGGGGGGGAGGGAGGAAGAGAG
>NC_090245.1:67236397-67248897 GCF_037325665.1 Littorina saxatilis
GCTGTTTATTTGTAGTTGGCAGGTTGCGACTGGATGGGTTGATGTATTGGGTGTACGGATAGTGGGTTGGTCCGTTGACGAAACCACTTCTTGAAGGAAAAAGAATATGTTTGCTTTGTTCAATGCATGTTTTTCACCTTGGCAGTAACACTGTTTTATTTGTTGTGGGTTGGTCGGGTTGGTGTGTAGGATGGGTGGTCAAAGACTTGGTCAGTTGAAAGCAACGCTCTTTAAAAGAGGTATGCTATAGGTTTGCATAATTGCCACCTCGGCAGTAACACTCCGTTTTATTTTATTTTATTTGGCAGCTAGGTTGAATGGTGAGTTGCATGATGTATGTTTGCAGTGTTCGAATCCGGCTCGCTATTCTGGCAGTTACACTGTTTTTTTCTGTTTTTTTGTTGGTTACTGAGTTGATTGGTTGGTTGGTTGGTTGGTTGGTTGGTGGGAATACTTGTCGTGTTTTTGGCTGACTTGTTTCTTAGTCGGTGTGCAACCCCTCCCTCCCGTCTCCGTTACTGGTCAATGGAAAAGATACAACCAGTGTTCCGTTATTTCCCAGGCCTGGGCGCAGTCAAAAATATGGGTCACGTAGACTTTTGGCCCAATGGAGGACACGACATGCCCGGATGCCCGGACACGTTCGTGACTGCAGATTTGGACCCTTATCCAGATGATAATATATTCAGCTTGAATAATACGAATAAAATACGTGACCAGTTTTAAACTACAGCAATACTTAATAGGTAAACGACACACTCCGACAGGGTCCTAGACGTCAAAGATGTTTGTGTTAATATCTTCATCGTTATTTATGCTTGTTAAATGTTAAGTAGCGTACCATTGTAAAAAAGAGAGCAGTTTTGAAAGCATATTGCGCGTAGTGGTGCGTGCGTGTGTGCGTCCTTGCATGCGTGCGTGCTTGAAGGTAAATGGTGTTGTTGTCAACTTATGTAACTATAACAATTATGTGCCTTATTTGTTAGTTATTTTGATTGTTTCGTGTGTGCGTTTTTGTTTGTTTGTTTGTTTGTGTGTTGGTTGCTTGCTTGCTTATTTAGGAAGAAAAGTCGGAGTCGGAGAATAAGTTCACACTAAACGGTTTATCGCCACATTTACCTGATGTATCCTTCCCCCTTCAGACATAGTCGCCAACATCCAATGCAGCCACGAACTGGCCAAACCATACTTCATCGCCAGTATCAACGACAACGATGTCTTGGCCTACCCCTGCGCCAGCCTGGACGACTACAAGGCTGGACGGTGCACTTCCTGCGGAAGCGGATGTAATCACATGGGATACAAGGCTACGTCATCACCCTCGGGGATGTTTGTTCTTAACACTGGCGCCACCTATCCGTTTAAAATGTGACCTTGTTTGCTGGTCCTAGGACATTGAAAGCAATGTTGTTTTATTTTGGAATAAACACGCATTGTTCTGAAAATGCATCCACTTAGTCCGATTAATTTGTTTTTCATCTGTTTGTATGTCTGTCCATTAGCGGACACAGTCCCCAGAACCACGTTATGCAAAATACAGAAAACAGATTTCGGTTGTTGTTTGTTTTCTCTACCGAACGTTGAGAATTGATCGTGATGTTGCGATTAGCAAGGCATCCAATCAAACCATCATCAATGATTATCATTGCGCCACAATACTTATCGGATGCGTTTTAGCTATCATTACAACAAAAAACAATTATGAACAAGTCGCGTAAGGCGAAATTACTACATTTAGTCAAGCTGTCGAACTCACGGATTGAAAGTGAACGCACTGCATTTTTTCACCAAGACAATACAGCGCCAATCCCTGCGACAAGGAAATCGCTCACTTTTCACGTGCAAAACGAAGTGAAATTGATAAACCTGTGTAGCATATTGTGCTAAGCAGGGCAATGCTGAGCCCCGACCACCCGGGCGTTGGCAGTGGGCTAGATATATATGAGGCCCTTCGCTCCTTGTTGCAAATCAACGGCGATGACGTTGGGTACCTTTTGGATGATGTCATTGGATGCGTCATAGACGCTTTTGTATTAATTGCTTTGGTTGGCAAATAAATGCACACATACGCACACACACGCGCACACACGCGTACACACACACACACACACACACACACACACACACACACACACATACTCTCTTTCTCTCTCTCTCTCTCGCTCTCACACACACACACACACACACACATACACACACACACACACACACACACACACACACACACACACACACACACACACACACACACACACACACACACACACACACACACGCAAAAACTTTGTCAAAAGTAAACCTAATTTGATTTGCTCTTACTAAGTCTTAACTTCCTTTATGTTCGTTATTTTGTTTCATAAAGACTGCTTGAACTGAACAAAATGTTTCCCCATTTCAAGGCCTCCGATTAATTTTAAACAAAATATTGGTCGGTTCGTTGTCGTCTGTGCCGTACTAGTCTGTCTTGTGCCACTCGTGGTGTCAATGCAAACAGGTACTGTCATCACTCGGGCCGTCTTTACATGGCTTAAAGGCACAGTCATTCCCGATGATTGTTATGCTCGCTATATAAGATATGCCAATGCTTGTGTATACATAGGATAAACCATCTCTCGACTTGGACACAACCATATCAATAGTTAACATCCCTGCTGCTTCTTGGAGCTGGGTGTTTTTGTGGGAATGCATTTTGCAGATTTACATGTGTGGATGTTAGAAGTTGATGCTTAAAAACAATCTAATTTTGCACAGAGAGAACCTAGAATATCGACTCCTGTTATATTCCCTGTAAAAATCCGGGTCAGATTTGAGATAGTGAACCCGATCTGTTACACATGCAGGGTCGTACATTTCAGAGGACGTCTCCATGCATGGATGACAAATACATAACACAGAAAAGGCACGACATTGACCTACATATCCACAAGTAGGCCCGGTAGAGGAAAGAAACACATGTAGGTACTTTCATGTAAGTACTTTTCACAGAACATCATGAAGACCAAGTTAACGCCTGCTCACTGAGAGATAAAACAAACTGAAATGAAATGAAGGTATACTTTGGGGAACATATTCTGTTCTCACTCACATGTCAAAGCGTGTAACAGTGGTGAGATAACTCTGACAAACCATGTGACAGACAAAACCCAAACGGGGAATATCCGTGTCATTACTCTCAAAATAACAAACATCTAACAACTGTACAGCTTCAAGACCTTTACATTTCAAATTAAAACATTTTTGTTTTCAAATAATAAAAAAAAAAAGCCGAACGCACAGACACATAACACAAATAAACAAGTCGCGTAAGGCGAAAATACAATATTTAGTCAAGTAGCTGTCGAACTCACAGAATGAAACTGAACGCAATGCCATTTTTCAGCAAGACCGTATACTCGTAGCATCGTCAGTCCACCGCTCATGGCAAAGGCAGTGAAATTGACAAGAAGAGCGGGATAGTAGTTGCGCTAAGAAGGCTGGCACGCTTTTCTGTACCTCTCTTTGTTTTAACTTTCTGAGCGTGTTTTTAATCCAAACATATCATATCTATATGTTTTTGGAATCAGGAACCGACAAGGAATAAGATGAAAGTGTTTTGAAATTGATTTGGACAATTTAATTTTGATAATAGTTTTTATATATTTAATTTTCAGAGCTTGTTTTTAATCCGAATATAACATATTTATATGTTTTTGGAATCAGCAAATGATGGAGAATAAGATAAACGTAAATTTGGATCGTTTTATAATTTTTTTTTTTTTTTTACAATTTTCCGATTTTTAATGACCAAAGTCATTAATTAATTTTTAAGCCACTAAGCTGAAATGCAATACCGAAGTCCGGGCTTTGTCGAAAATTACTTGACCAAAATTTCAAGCAATTTGGTTGAAAAATGAGGGCGTGACAGTGCCGCCTCAACTTTCACGAAAAGCCGGATATGACGTCATCAAAGACATTTATCCAAAAAAAATGAAAAAAAACGTTCGGGGATATCATACCCAGGAACTCTCATGTCAAATTTCATAAAGATCGGTCCAGTAGTTTGGTCTGAATCGCTCTACACGCTCGCACACACGCACGCACACACGCACGCACACACATACACCACGACCCTCGTTTCGATTCCCCCTCGATGTTAAAATATTTAGTCAAAACTTGACTAAATATAAAAATGAATCGCACAAAACACATACTAATCACTCAGGTAACCAGTGGAGCGTGGAGTGGTAATTCTATATTATTAACAAGTCGCGTAAGGCGAAAATACAATATTTAGTCAAGTAGCTGTCGAACTCACAGAATGAAACTGAACGCAATGCCATTTTTCAGCAAGACCGTATTCACGACTTTCCGACCTTGACATTGTAGTGGGGGTCAAGTGGGCGTCGGCATCATTGTCCAATCAGAAATTTTGATGCGCTTCCGCTTCCTGTCCCGCCCAGTCTGCGCAAAAGAAATGGCGCAAAACTGTTTGCGCGAAAAAAGGTGATGAAACTTGAAAGAACACAACCTGGTTTGATAACCAAATGATTGCGATCTTGCATTCTAGCATCATTTAATGTGGAACAACGACACATCTGATAAACAAATAGCCAGTTTGTTACCAACATGAGAAACTAGGGTTTAGAATCGAAGCGGTAAACCCGGACGCTGTTTGTACACGTAAATCCGGAGAAGCTATCGAAGTAGGTGACATGTCGTTTCACTCCGAGTGTGCCAGCACCGGCCCTCTACCCGCCAAACCCCCACTAGGCAGGGAAAGTGGTTCGACCTTGCATGAATGCAGGGCAAGTTCGAGTTTGCTAGCTAAAATTGCTGCTAGTGCTTGCCTTGTCTAGATCTGGAACTTTTTCAATTGGATTTTTTCTCTCTATTATACTGGAATAAGTGGGTGCTTTTCTAGATCTAAGCATCGACCGAATTAGATAATGATGTTCCTTGCATTGCATTCTCCTAAATCTGTTATTCTAACCAGTTTGTTTAAGAATATAATTGTTCGTTTTTTGTTGATAAGCTTACAAGATTTTTTCTTTTTTAAGTAAGTGGTTTCACACGTACAACATGAGACCCACATGCACTAGACAATGGAAGTTGAGGTCCTGAAGGGTTGAAGCAGCCTGCATGCAACTGAGGTCAAAAAAAAAAAAAAAAAAAAAAAAAAAAAAAAAAAAAAAAGAAGTTGAGGTCCTCGTTCAATACCACAAATGCCAGTATTATACTTCAGACTCCTTTTGGAGGAATGTGTGGGGTTTGGGTGTTGAACTTGAAGTGGCAGATTGTTTGCACAGGTATGAATGTTCGTACGTGCACGCATGTATGCAGGCATTTGTTTGTCAAGCAGGAACATGCAACATTTTGTTGACCGTATGTGAGTGCGTGTGTAATAAAACCAACGACAAACAATACAAAAAGCTCCAGCTCTGCTTCTTCACCAGTCACAGACGCATTGCGTTGTTCAGCTTTCCAGAAATATATTAACTCAGTCAGAACCGGCTTCATGAATATTTTATTTCAGGAAAAAGTCAATCGAATCTACACAAAAAAAGGTTATTGCGTTGTTCTGTCTTTGAGACTGTACCACGTAATATTGAGCTTCTAGAAGAAACATGTCTGTGGCATAGTTTGACCCAACAGATAGAGAAGTCAACAGAGGTATTCTGCCGTCAGCAGCTTTATTGCTGTTTTGAATTTGATCTTGCATAATTTTATTACATAATTTTGCAACACACAAAGAAATCGTAATTGAATATTTTACGCAAAATTGAATAATTCGCAAACATGTTTGTATGCACAAATATTATTTTAAGAAAATATGAGTGTGAGGATGGACGTATTTTGAGTGAAGTAGCAGAAATTCTTTTTCAGTTCTTTAGCTACATGCACACGTTCTGTTAATTACGTTCTTAGCAGGGAGATCCAGATTAATAATACTGCTGTGACAGGTTGTGGTTTCCATACACACTTTGAATACAGGAAAACAAAAACACAGTTAAAAAAAATGTGCACATAGGATTAAATCATTAAAGTGTACAGAATAAAAGCAACATATGTACAAAAACAAATCTCGTGGTTCTCTTGTCAAACCCACTGTAGTAAGCACAGAATAGGAGAGAAGATTTTGGAGAAGGTGGCTTTACCTACTGAAGTAAATGATCAAGAGGATTCTAAGCATCCAGTGCTAAAGCTCTCAAATCACAAGACATACACACTTGTTGTGGCTATCCGAACTGTTGATTTAAAAAAAACCATACCTACAAATTGAAAACATCTATTACAAAATTATATATATTGTATGGATCTGTCTTTGTAAAATATACTGTACAGAAAATTTTAAATAATCTGCACAAATCTCGTGGTTCTCTTGTCAAGTAGTAGGCACAGAAAAAAACCCAAAAAAACCTGTGTTTTGTCTTGTAAATTATACTTTACTAAATGTGTACAGTATTCTAAGAAAAAAAAATTCTTCCTTTTTATCATATCAATTGCCTCCCTTGAATTTTATTTGTAAAATAATTCTGAGAAAAAAAGCTTTCTACTTAAAAGCAGTGCAATCAAGAAAATGGGTACAACCTGTGTGTATACCTTTATTCCTTATTCTTTTTATTTAATTGAGGATGTCACTACGCAGTTTTACTGATTTAAAAAAAAATTCGCTTCAAATTATCTCCCTTGAACAAACACTTCTTTTTACAATTAAATTTTGTTTACACGAAGAGGTAGTTTTAAGGGTATATATACAAAAAAACAATATTGCAACCTTAGATGTATTTACATTTGGACTAATTCCATTAAAAAAAAATTCAAACTATAAATGATAAATCAAATAAAACAGATTTTGGGGCTGTACACAAGCTAATAGGATTAAACACGAAAGTCGTACCCAAGAATCGTCAAATACTTTTGCTAACAGCTATACTTAAACATAAAAAAATATGATCTGCATCTCTTGTTATGAAGATGATGGCACTGGTCCACCGAAGTGCATGCCATATATGCTTTACTGTGCGCTCTCCCTCTCAATGGTCTTTCTCTGGCTGACTCGATTCTGAGGAGATAAAAGAAAACACATTCAGTACAAGCTGTAAAAAATAACAACAAAACTAGTATTACTTAAAGTAGCTGCTGGTTTCTGAGTATTTGATTGAAGGCCCAATCCGACTTGTAAGAAGTTTGCCCGACTGTCGCAGATTTGGTCAGGTATGGAGTAAAATCATGCCTCAATTTGGTAACATACAAACTGCAATATTCTAAGGCTGTGAGTGTGAGAATACATCGGTGCCACTTTTTAAAAACTTTCTTTTTGTGTGTGCGCATGTTTTAGTGCCAAAAATGAAGAGGCCGAGTGCTCTCTCTGCAAAACTTGTGTGAAGCTTCAGAGCTCTATCAATGGTTTGAAAGAAAAAACATACTTTTCCATTTTTGACGTTCTTGTTCCCTTCCCTGTGAAATTTACTGTCCGTAGGTTACCGGATTTTGTTAATGTCCGTGAAAACCTCAACTATTCATTGCTGAGTGCCTAGTGATAGCTATCCCCCCCCAACGACCTAGCACTGCTGAATCCTGATTCTTCCCATTGTTTGATTCTGTAATGAAATTGTGTAGTTGGTAGTTATGTGAGCTTCTTCTTGGAGGGGTGGGGGGGGGGGGGGGGGGGGGTGGGGGGTGCTGGTTGGTTGGGTTTTTGGGGGTTATTAAACCATCAGATTAAAAAGTAAGACTTCATTGTAATGTGCAGATATTTGTTCAGGTGCCCACCATTTTCTATGTGAAAACATGTTGCTAACTAACATGAACCCAACCATAAAACGTGATGTAGGTGAGTAGCATATCTAGAAAAAAGAACCTGTTCTAATTCGGAATTAGAACAGGTTCGTTTTTCTAGATGGGCTACTCACCTACATCACGTTTCATGGTTGGGTTCATGTTAGTTAGCAACATGTTTTCAAATTCTCATCAGGCAATCACGGCTGACACTAAACACAGAACAGGTGGGAGAGACATAATTCAATTTACTCACCTTCCTTGCATTGTGAGACTGGCCATATGAATCTGCTGAAGTAGTTCCTGCACATATTTAATCAAATATTCATCTTAATAACGTGTTAATATCGCTTGTTCTAGCAAATCAGACTTGACAGTTTTCTGATGGCTTGCACAATTTAAGAGCTTGCCTGTCCCCAATCATTACAATAAGAAACAACATCTAGTATGCAAGTATTTTCAGGGTATGAAGGTTTTAATATAATGTCGGTTCTTCTGGGGGCATGGAGAAACACCTTACACAAAGTAGAACATACACAACAAATTAAAAAAAATTGAGGTCACACCATAGTTTTACTCACAAACAAACAACAGCAATACAATAAACAGTCTGCAAACGCCTACATGTTGTCTACATTAGGTATAAAGAAACAAAGAAGCACATGAAGACGGGCTTTGTAAAGTAGACCATTATAGCGAATGAGCAACAGCTGATGATCCAGACCACCAAATTGACATGATTTCCCCTTATTCAGTTTGTGATTGTAGTCATATTGACGATGCATGACTTCAATTTTTCAAAGTAAGTCTCTTGGTGCGTTTACGGATACATTCATTGTCACAATTACGACATGCTAATGTCTAACCTGGGTAAACTTCAATTCATGACTTTTTTCAAACTGGCATAGAAATTATGAGCATACCAGAATTATTTTCCTGTTAGACTGTCTTCTTCTTTTTCTTCTTCTGCGTTTGATATTCAATTCATGGCTGTCATATCGTCAGGTCAGTGGCTGCCATGAAGTCTGCAGTCTTCAGTGTCGGACTGTCAAATTAGATGATATTGTAAAGAAAGTAAGTAACATCTCATGATATTCTAACTTCAATTACATCACCTGTCTCACAGTCTGCCTCTTTAAAAATTAATGAATAATTTCAGTAACATAATTTTTGGGTAAAAAATAAAAAGGTATGAGAAATAATCCTTACTTTTTTTGTAATAACCCTCACCACCAATTGTTTTATTTCATTTCCATTTTAACAGATTTAGCACCTCTCCGAAAGCCAGAAATACACTTTAAATCCCACGCCCCCCCCCCTCCCCTACATAAACTAATTAAATAACTAATTAAGGAAAAAATCCTTACATCATAAAAAGTCAGAACCACCAAAACCACCCCCCCCCCCCCCCCCCCACACCCATCCAATAAAACCTGAATACAAAAACACTTCAAAATAAAAAATGAAAACATTTAATTCCACTTACAAAATATAAAAGTTGTTATGCTTTATTTTCATTATCTGTTTACAAACACATAAATTGCTGTGCAAATCTTTTTAAAAACATCAATGCCTGAGACACCAGTAACCTGTTTATATTGTTGACCTTGTAGCTTTTCAGTTTAAGAGGCTGTTCTGGAATCTGCACTAAGGTCAAACATAACCATGAATGCCGTGGGAAAAATATTACATCACCAAGACCGAAAAAATAACACCAACCGACACTCCTCACCCTTATTTCACCCACTATGCCAACCCAAAGACTGGAAAATAATAATCAAATACAGAATGAACAAAAATGCTTGATTTCATTTCTTCAATGATAAGTTGAAAATCTTCATTCTTCATAATAATGTTATTGGCATAATGTGTAATTGCCACAATTTACAGAGTTTAATTAAAAAAAATGATGCGATAAAAATCAAAGTGAAAACATTTGTTTTTATACTGATACCTTATTTACCTTGTGGCTTGTGTGCCTCAGGTTTAGGAGCGGCTCAAACGTCCTCTGCTCCTCAGTCTGCAAGAAATTAAGCGATGGCCTGAAGGAGAATAGAAAAAGATCCTTTGTCAGCACCCTGTGTATGTGTGTGGGTGGGTGTGTTAGATAAATAGGCGGGGGGGGGGGAGGTGCAATAGCTACCACGCCTAATGCAGTCTGCAAAACAAGTGCAACACTTCTACAGAGCTTTTATGATACAAAGCTTCAAATAAGAAACACATTACAATCAAATGAAAGCTGAGCCTGTCATTGCAAAATAAGGAATATACAACAATCCAGTGGCATGTAAAATATTGTTCCTTCAGAAAGATGGCTCTGACAGCAGAAACAATTTAACTTGAAGTTTGAGTCCAAAATTATTTCTCTACATTAGTGAACGTACTTGCAGTAATACCCCTCACACATGAACTATTCACAGACTGAATAACAGTGTGTTCCCAATGTTGCTTCCGTGTATCGGTTAGATCCATCTCGGTTAGATCCATCTGCAGAGTACGGATTGTCATCCGTTTAATATTAAAAAGGAAAAACAATCAGAACTTGTCATCAGTGATCAACCTACCTTGCAAGAGTGGGGTGAAACACTCACTTCCTGCCAACATGTCTGCAAAAAAAAGAGGAAACAATACCAATGGAAGCTTAAAATGGTTCTTTTGTTCAATATGTGTACACGTGCTTCATTTCTGGGGTGAAAGTGTAAAATATATTGATGGATTGATAGAACAATATTGCCTCAAGTTCACCGCACCAAAAAATACTTATCAATCAACATTGTCATCACTCGATCAGCTATTCCATCTCTTTCATAAGTGTGTGTGTGATGGTGTGAGCGTGTGTGTGTTTGTGTACGTGTGTGTGTGTTTGTGAACAAGCGTTGAAAAACGTATGTTTACCTTGCTCTAGATCTACCGACTTTCGTAGGCGGAGACTTCTCTGCCGTGACAGCGGCTTCGTTTCCCTGGCAGAATTCAACATCTTGTACAGATCTGCCGGTGATTTTCATTTCCTCCGCTTCTAGAGTCACTTGATCCACAGATTTAACGAACATTGAATGTTCTTTTAGTTCTTGTGACGGAAGTAAAATCAAGGAATTAAGTGGGCATTCCTGAGCCCTCTGCTGGCTTCATGTCCACAAAGTAAATCGCACAAACTTGCAGGGTTTGGGGGTAGTTTATTACTTTGAAGAAGAACAGCTAGTCGTCGCTGCCCGTTCAGCATTCTTCGCGCGACTTTTGTTTTGCAGAGGAAGGCATATGCAGTTTTTTTCCTGATGAATGTTGCCAGGGTGCACAAACTGAGAAAGCATTCCCGATTTTCCACAATTTTCTACTTCTTTACAGTCTTTTGCACAACATGATTTATAACTGCCGGTGTACGTCTAACTGATTCATGATGCCAACCAGCTGGGTCAAAAGTTACGTTCGAGAAAATACTCGTTGAACTAAGTTCCAAACGAATGTCAAGGCCAGTTCTTGACTGGTTTTGAACTGAAGTTGGGCTCCAAATGAAAATAAACACTTCCTCCAGCTGCGCGACCCATTGATAACAACAGTTGGAACTGGTAGGAAGATGAACAGGTCTTGTGAACTGGCTACACACTGTTACGGTTCAAGTTTAAGTTCAAAGTAAACACTCAACTGAGGTTGCAGGTAATGGCGGACTTGACTTCCTTCATAACCAAATATCACTCTTCTGACAAAAAAACGCAAATGCTATGTTAAACCGGAAAATACGTAAACCGGAAAAGGAAGCGCATCAAAACCAAAATGGCAGCCCCCATGAAATACGAAAGGTCACGGAAAAAAGTCGTGAATACTCGTAGCATCGTCAGTCCACCGCTCATGGCAAAGGCAGTGAAATTGACAAGAAGAGCGGGGTAGTAGTTGCGCTAAGAAGGATAGCACGCTTTTCTGTACCTCTCTTTGTTTTAACTTTCTGAGCGTGTTTTTAATCCAAACATATCATATCTATATGTTTTTGGAATCAGGAACCGACAAGGAATAAGATGAAAGTGTTTTTAAATTGATTTCGAAAATTTAATTTTGATAATAATTTTTATATATTTAATTTTCAGAGCTTGTTTTTAATCCGAATATAACATATTTATATGTTTTTGGAATCAGCAAATGATGGAGAATAAGATAAACGTAAATTTGGATCGTTTTATAAATTTTTATTTTTTTTTACAATTTTCAGATTTTTAATGACCAAAATCATTAATTAATTTTTAAGCCACCAAGCTGAAATGCAATACCGAAGTCCGGGCTTCGTCGAAGATTACTTGACCAAAATTTCAACAAATTTGGTTGAAAAATGAGGGCGTGACAGTGCCGCCTCAACTTTCACGAAAAGCCGGATATGACGTCATCAAAGACATTTATCAAAAAAAAAATGAAAAAAATGTATGGGGATGTCATACCCAGGAACTCTCATGTCAAATTTCATAAAGATCGGTCCAGTAGTTTAGTCTGAATCGCTCTACACACACACACACACACACACAGACACACACACACACACACACACACACGCACATACACCACGACCCTCGTTTCGATTCCCCCTCGATGTTAAAATATTTAGTCAAAACTTGACTAAATATAAAAAAGCCAATGTCTCTCCGTCCGTCTGCCACACTTGTGTACGCTTATAACTCCTGTGTTTATCGGTAGATTTACCTGATATTTGGCATGATATGAACACCTGAACACGTCGACAAACAGGCACGTTTACACACACA
>NC_090245.1:67256397-67278993 GCF_037325665.1 Littorina saxatilis
ACAGGAGGTTTACAAAATGATGACATCTTTCACAAAAACAGCAATACTAACCTTATGGGACACACTCACAATACCATTCAACAACAGTTAATGACACTTACAGATCACTTGAATTTCTATTTAGCACGCGTAAACCACACACCAGTTCTCGTGGTTTATTTAACCCTTGAGCCATCGAGGCCACAGGTGATCCACTTTTTTATATGTTTTTTTTATGCATGATCAATTTAGTCGTTTGCGCTTTCAATCATACTCAATATCTGCAGAAGCATGTTATTGTGCACCTCTGAATCTAAAATACAATTCCAGCATAACGTTATAACAAGGGCGCTCATAGCGCCTCAGATCAAATGACTGATAGTGACACAAAACAGAATGGCGGCATCTTCAAAGAAACTGCAACGGTTTGCGGGAAATTCGTCTGCTTTGCAATGGTAACATGCAGCACATTTGATGTGATAGTCGCCCTGTCGCGGAAGTACGTTTGTATGCGCGCAATGATCAATCTACACAGACACATCAACAAACAATATCAAATGGTTGAAATCTGAGTCGACCAGCATTTAGCAACAGGCAAAGTTGTATTGTTTTTGGCAGCCCACTTCCCGTCATCAATTTAAAAGAGCTGCAAGTTGCACAAACCAGCCGACTCATTCACCCGGTTTGCTTGACATGCATCCTTTTAAAACTTCGAACTGTACTGATTTCGTTTTGATGATAAAATCATTCTTCGGTGTTTTAACAAAGTTTGTGTAACAAGCTGTCTATTTATTATTTTGATTTTAAAAGTTAGGTCTAGCGCCCAAACGAGGCTTCCGATTTGTTTTAATGTACTTCCTTTCTGATTGCACGAAATAAATTCTTTGACAATTTCTCACTCTCAACGGAAAGCAGCCAGGATGTTCCCGTTTGGTGAGAGTTCAAATGGAAGTATGTTTGTGCTGTATCTAAAGGCTCCGGGAGCTCAGTGATCAAAAACAGATGGTTTACATGAGGCGGATGGTGGCTTTAAAGGAGAACGATTATAAGTGTGCTTTGTTCGATGCAGTTTTTCACCTTGGCAGTAACACTGAGGGCCCCAAAGGGTTTAAAATCGTGATCATGATTGGCGTTTTTTTGACCTTTCTGTGACCGTGATTGGCGAAATTTCTATTTCTGTGATCGTGATGGGACTTTGCCCGTGATCCGTGATGACAAAAAAATCAAGTCTCGTGATCGTGATCGTCATTTGTGTTCGTGATCGTGATGGGCATTATTGCAAAGCATTTTATTTTCAACGTACATCTTTCACATCTGTATCACTCTATGATCCTCTATTCGTCAAGGTGTTTGTGATCGTGAAAACAAAAATCAAGGTAACTGTGATCGTGAAAGCTAAAATGTTCCTTCCCGTGATCGTGATGATACCCCCCCCCCCCCCCCCTCTTTGGGGCCCTCAACACTCCGTGTTTGTATTCGTTGTGGGTTGGTTGGGTTGGTGTGTTGGATGGGTGGTCAGAGAATTTGTCGGTTGTCAGCACCGCTTCTTAAAGGAGGTATGCTATATGTTTGCTTTGCCACCTCGTCAGTAACACTCCGAGTTTTTATTGTTATTTGGCAGGTAGGCTGAATAGTGAGTTACATGTAAGATCTATGTTTGCAGTGTTCGAATCCGGTTCGCTATTTTGGCAGCTACACTTATTTTTCGTAGTAGGTTAATTGTTTTTTTGGGTTGAGTGGTTACTGAGTAGGTTGTTTGGTGGTCGGGAATACTTGTCGGTTTTTTGGTTGTCTTGTATCTTAAGCGGTTTGCATGGTATTACCCCCCCCCACCCCCACCCCCCCACTCCCCTGTTGCTTGCCAACGGATAAGATACAACCAGTTTTCCGTTATTTCCCAGGCCTGGGCACAGTACAAAGTATAGGTCACGTGGACTTTTGGCCCAATGGAGGACACGACATGCCCGGATGCTCAGACAAGATCGTGACGGAAGATTCGGAAGACATCTCAGGTAGGACATTATCCAGATGATAATATGTCACAAATGGAATAATAAAAATAAAATACGTGACCAGCAATACTTAATGGGTAATCGACAAACACCGAAAGGGTTCTTCACGTCAAAGGTTTGTGTGTTAATTTCGTCATCTGTATTTATGCTGTTTTAATGTTAAAGTAACGTAGCATTGTAAAAAGATGTCGAGAGCAGTTGTTGAATGCATTATGCGCGAAGTAGTGCGTGCGTGTGTGTGTCCGTGCTTGCGTGCGTGCTTGAAAGTAAATGGTGTTGTTGTCAACTTACGTAATTCTGTGCCTGAATTACTTAATTGTTAGTTTTTCGGTTCGTTTTTTGTGTGCGTTTTTTGTGTGCGTTTTTTTGTTTTGTTTGTTTGTGTGTTGGTTGCTTATAATTGCTTGCTGTAGAAAGTCGGAGTCGGAGAATAAGTTCATACTAAATCTACGGTTTCTCTCCACATTTACTTGATGCATCCTTCCCCCTTCAGACATAGTCGCCAACATCCAATGTAGCCACGAACTGGCCAAACCCTACTTCATCGCCAGTATCAACGACAACGATTTCTTGGCCTACCCCTGCGCCAGCCTGGACGACTACAAGGCTGGACGGTGCACTTCCTGCGGAAGCGGATGTAATCACATGGGATACAAGGCTACGTCATCACCCTCGGGGATGTTTGTTCTTAACACTGGCGCCACCTATCCGTTTAAATTGCGCTAAATGTGACCTCGTTTGCTGGTCCTAGGAAATTGAAAGCAATGTTGTTATTATTTTGGAATAAACACGTATGTTCTGAAAATGTATAACAAGTGTTCAAACCTGGCGGAACCAAACGAGTTGTTATTTACCTCCCTTATGCAATGTGCATTTGTGTGATAGGTTCACATTTTCTGCTAGTCTGGACGTTTATTAGTATTGAATTGTGCACCTATTCTCACTGTTTGCTCGAGTGACATGGTGTTGAATGATGCTTTCAGCGTTTGGATTGGGGATACACAGGAAATGGGGTGTTACCTCAGCTGAGCAATTTTGTTCCTCACGCAAACGTCTTTGGAAACAAAAGTTCACTCCGGCTGGTATGCGCTGGTTATTAAAAAATATGTTGTTCACGCGCAGTCACACAATTCTTCAAGTTCAACAACCGCCCCCCACCCCCCACAGACACACACACACACACATACGCACGCACGTACGCACGCACACACACGCATACACACACCCAAACTCACACACACACACACACACACACACACACACACACACACACACACACACACACACACGCACACACACACGCACCACAATATAAAAAACAAAACTCGCTCAGTTGATTTATTTCAGTAATATTCAGTAATACAACAATTAAAGCACTCTATATCGGTTACTTAACTATCCGACGAATTAAACACCGTATTATTTCGGGAACAAGCCCCAACTGGTCTTACCGTTACGTAAAACCACACTTCGACGTCGTCGTGAAAGTGTGTCGTACTTCGTTTTCAGGACAAAACGGATTATTTTTGTATAATGAAGTAGTGTTTATACTTTCGTTCCTGGAAAGAATTATAAAATAATGTTAAAGAATGAATTGTTATTTGTGTTTATATACTATTTCTCATGGAGAATGATATATACCTAGTCTAAAGCACAGAAACATCAAAATCGCCAAGAATCAAGATACGCTAACATTCCACGACGACATTTTTCATCATCATCATCGTCTCATTGGGGTTGATTTGAGGTTAAAAGGGATAGTCTTCGCCCGTGTCAAGAACAAAGAGCCCAGAAGGTGATTCTGTGGCGTGATACCCCATCTTGTTGCATCCGCCTGAACCGCAGGAAGTGCACTGTCCTGCCTCGTAGTCGTCCAAGTTGGCGCAGGGGTTGGCAAGGAACTCGTTGTCGTTAATACTGGCCCTAAAGAAGAGTGGAGCTTTCAGGTGACTGCAGCCTATGTTGTCGGCGATTTCTGGAGAGAAGAGAATCATAAATCAAATCTAAAATAATGAAAGTAAAAGCAGGCAAGAACCCTACAGTATTTTGCCGAGAGCAGAAATAAACCCTGAAATAATGCAGGCCGAAAACAAGTCGCGTGAAGCGATATCAACACATTTGGTCAATCTGTTGGCCTCAAACTAAAACAACAAGTCGCGTAAGGCGAAAATACAATATTTAGTCAAGTAGCTGTCGAACTCACAGAATGAAACTGAACGCAATGCCATTTTTCAGCAAGACCGTATACTCGTAGCATCGTCAGTCCACCGCTCATGGCAAAGGCAGTGAAATTGACAAGAAGAGCGGGGTTGTAGTTGCGCTAAGAAGGATAGCACGCTTTTCTGTACCTCTCTTTGTTTTAACTTTCTGAGCGTGTTTTTAATCCAAACATATCATATCTATATGTTTTTGGAATCAGGAACCGACAAGGAATAAGATGAAAGTATTTTTAAATTGATTTGGACAATTTAATTTTGATAATAATTTTTATATATTTAATTTTCAGAGCTTGTTTTTAATCCGAATATAACATATTTATATATTTTTGGAATTAGCAAATGATGGAGAATAAGATAAACGTAAATCTGGATCGTTTTATAATTTTTTTTTTTTTTTACAATTTTCTGATTTTTAATGACCAAAGTCATTAATTAATTTTTAAGCCACCAAGCTGAAATGCAATACCGAAGTCCGGGCTTCGTCGAAGATTACTTGACCAAAATTTCAACCAATTTGGTTGAAAAATGAGGGCGTGACAGTGCCGCCTCAACTTTCACGAAAAGCCGGATATGACGTCATCAAAGACATTTATCAAAAAAATGAAAAAAACGTTCGGGGATTTCATACCCAGGAACTCTTATGTCAAATTTCATAAAGATCGGTCCAGTAGTTTAGTCTGAATCGCTCTACACACACACACAGACACACGCACACACGCACATACACCACGACCCTCGTTTCGATTCCCCCTCGATGTTAAAATATTTAGTCAAAACTTGACTAAATATAAAAAGCAACACTAACAGCACATCAGTCATCGTCGAAACTAGCAAGGCTTGGCTAGTCGAAACCCGATGACCGAGACGGATTGAGCCGGTTTTGGAGAGACATTCAAACATATGACCTAATTTGTGTAATGTTGTTCTTCTTAAATGTTGTGCACAGGACATTTCTATACATTTGCGGATTCAATGAATGATAAAGTAAACAATGCGGTCAATTTTTTTTCGAATAAAAAAAAAAAGATTGCTTGACAAATTTTAATCTGATAGAAACAGGATGTGATAGTGCCGCCTCAACTTTTGCAAACACAAGCCGAATATGACGTCACCAAAGACATGTGTCAAAAAATGAAGAGAACTAACATAAACAATTTCATATGTCGGGTAGTTTTCTGGGATTCGCTGTACACGAACACACGCAAACACCTATACACCCCCACCCTCAACTCGATTACCATTCAAATATTTAGTCAAACCTTGACTTGATGTATCTAAAACAGGTTTGGCAAGAGTATAAACAGACCCTAAAATAATGCCGCTGAAAACATATTTAAAAAAATGGACCCCGTGACGCAGATAGATTTGTGACCATGATCCTTGTCTGTTCACAATCTGGCACCGATCGAAGGTCGCACCAATTCATAGGTTCAACCTGCAAACTGCGACTTAGTCCGTGTTCCGATCGTCAAATAATGCATAAGAGCTTTTATTTTAAAAGCCTTAATTGTATGATGCTTTCGGGCATACGTTAAACGAAAAAAAAGATTCCACACATATATATATATATATATTTATATATAAAGCATCAGAAATTGTGAAAGAAACAATTAAAAGTCAGCAGAGACTTTCTTCCGAGATTTGTTAAAATCTCTTTGCAGAGAAAGAGAGAGAAATAAGTATCCCTTCAGAGACAGCCTATTGGGAGCATCAGACCCTCCTCAAGGGGGACCGAGATTTACAGAGCAAAGAAATTAGGTTAAAACAAGGGAAATTTAAAAAAGCCTAAAGGGAGGTAACTCTGTACCAGCCTGCAGATCCAGAAATGGATACGCGAACTTCTTCTTCTTCTGCGTTCGACGGTTGTGTCTAGGGTCGTAGTTCCGCTGCTGTCGTGAACTGGAACGTCGCTTTCAGGTCTTCTGACGTTCCCCAGAGCTTGGTCTCCAGTGTAGCTCCTTCTGGCCAGATCTGGTTCCGCAGCAGAGTGAAGTTTGTGCATGTATTCAATACATGTTCTACTGTCTGGTCGGCCGCCCCACAATCGCACAATGCCGACTCTGCTACGCCGATCCTTTTCAGGTGCGCTTTAAAGCCGCAGTGCCCTGTACGCAGCCGGAAGATGGCAGTCTGCTCTGCACGGCTGAGGCGGTGGATGGGGTCTTGGTCTGGCTTGTAGCCTCCGTTTCTTTCTTTGAATGCTGTCTTCCAGCGATGCTTGATGAGGGTTTTGGTCTCTCGGAAGGACAGGCTGGTTTCTGGTTGTTCCTGTCTTCCTGCATCTTTGGCCAGACCATCCGCCTTCTCATTTCCAGCGATGCCGCAGTGCGCTGGAATCCACTGCAGAACTACGGAGGCTTTCTGGGACAAGTCGTTCAGGGACTTCTTCAGCTCTTCCACGAGGTGTTCTGCAGGGGCTGTGAGGACTTGTAGTGCGGACAGGCAGTCAGAGAGGAAGACAACCTTGGGTGGGGTTTCCTCAAGAGAGATGAGGAAGTCTGCAGCTGTATGGAGGGCAACAACTTCTGCTTTGAAGTTGGAGCAGAGAACACCGCATGGTGTGGTCAGTGTCTCTGGGGGTCTTCCTGGAATTTGAATGAAGACGCCACTTCCTCCGTTCTTGGTTGCGCACTCTGCCGAACCATCTGTATAAGCGTGGGTCCACTTGCTGGCTGGGTACCTCCTGTGTATTTCTTCCAGGGCAAGGGAGCGGAGGGCTGCATCACTCTGTTGCTGTTTTCCAGAGATGCCAGGAATGGACATCCTTACATGGAATCTCTGACTCTGGGGAGACCACGGCTTTGGATTGAGCCTCTCGCACTGGTCAGGGCTGGGTTGAAGGATGTCAGCATTCTCCCTCTGCTGTGCTTTCAGCTGATGGTTGGGGCTCTGGCGCTTCAAGCGGTTCTTGGTGAGAGCTTGGAACTTGCTGTGGAGCGGATGGCTCTCGAGTCTCTTGTGCTTCTCTCCTTGTATCAGAAGCTTACAAGTTAGATCTAATTTTGAAAAGGTTAAACAGGAAAAGCGGTCAACTTTTCACTGCTGTTCAACACAGGACTTGGTAAAAATGAAGTTTTCTGCAAGACTTGTTCAATTCCATGGATCGCTTTCACGGTGACCACATTATAAAACATCAGAAATTGTGAAAGAAACAATTGAAAGTCAGCAGAGACTTTCTTCCGAGATTTGTTAAAATCTCTTAGCAGAGAAAGAGAGAGAAATAAGTATCCCTTCACAGACAGCCTATTGGGAGCATCAGACCCTCCTCAAGGGGGACAGAGATTTACAGAGCAAAGTCCCTTTGTGGGGGACGTATCACAAGGTAATCTAGTCCTGAGGAGGACCATTGTTTTTGTACCTAGACCAGACCCGTGTTTCGACACTATTGTATAAAAATATATATTTTTTTATTTTTGTTTAATATTTTTTATTTTTTACTGTGAATGCTTAACTACCTGTGTTTTCGGCAGACTTTTCTTCCACTCAATATATTTGTTGATTTGTCTCGAGAACCCGTCATCAGCATCAATAAAGCAAGATTGGAAGAACAACTTGTAAGCTCTGTAGCCACACGACCAAATAGGTCAGAACAGCGATCATGTCTCACAGCTTCAAAGCCAGAGAGAACCAAGTGTACTCTCGCTTTGACGAGTCCAAAAACAGGAGCCATGTTTGCGCCAGGTATCTGCTTATTTCATGGAAGTGACCGAACAAATTGAATGACTGTATCTGTATCCTTTACGTGTACATTATTCGTGACGTCTTTATATGCATATACAGTGAAGTCCGGATGTAGTGATAGCCCTCGGGACCAAATTTTTTTATCACTACATCCGGACTATCATTACACCAGGACGTCCGGTTATAGTGATATTTTTGTAGATTTTATCACTACATCCGGACGTCCGGTTATAGTGATATTTTTGTAGGTTCTATCACTACATCCGGACGTCGGGTTATAGTGATTTTTTGTAGGTTTTATCACTACATCCGGACGTCCGGTTATAGTGATATTTTTGTAGGTTTTATTACTACATCCGGCCAATCGCTTGTAGTTGTAGTGATATCTTTAAAGCTTTTATTGCTACATGCGGCGGCACATTTGGTAAACTAGCCTCAAGGCAGTAACAAGGTGATTTTGGAACCACTATTGATTTCGTTTTGTGACGTTTCTTCTGTCGTCTTTGTCAGGCTTGCAAATGTCCTGTGTTAACCTACCCCCGTCCTGGCAGTTCAACAGCCGGTGTGTGTGTGTGCGTGCGTGCGTGCGTGCGTGCGTACGTGTGTGTGTGTGTGTTTTAGAGAGAGAGAGAGAGAGAGAGAGAGAGAGAGAGAGAGAGAGAGAGAGAGAGAGAGAGAGAGAGAAGGGCCACTTAGAAATAAGGGTTAAATGAAAAATTGTCAGATCAATTTTCCGCTTCAGGGTAAGCACAGTGCGTGGCTGGCTTTTGCTCGCCACTTTGGTAAAGGGAGATTACTCTCGAACATTATCACTACAGCCGGACTTTAGCTTCCCCGGGACTTGAAAATAGTATCACTACAAGCGGACTATCACTATATCCGGACTGAAAAATATCACTACAACCGGACTAAGTTAACAAAGAACATGAACAACTGGGACCGGGACCCAGAAATTATATTACTACAGCCGGACTATCACTATATGGGTCTATCACTACAGCCGGACTTCACTGTACAGTATATGTCTGCTTGTGCGTCAACTATATTTCCTTTCCACTGTCTCTGTTCTTTCTGTTCAAACCTCTGTCTTATCCTCTTAAACGCATAGACCCAATGAGCAAGCCACTGTGATGTAGCAACTTCACCCGTGTCTGGAAACAGTACAGTCTTCAAGGATGTCATTGCAATGTTGACAAATAAGTGAACAGAAGAAACGAGAAAAAGAGAGGAGGGAGAAAATGTAATCTTTACGCCTTCACGGCAAAGCCATTAGGGGCATGTTACACGGGAAAACCCGGCTTTGTATACACACTAAAAATAAAAATGCAGGGGGGAGGGAGGAGGGATGCAGACTGCTGGCTGCCGGCTGCTAGAGGAGACCTGAAATGGGCTAGGGACCGGGTTGGGTCGTCTTGGGTCAATGCTAAAATGGTTACTTTTATGCTGTTGGCCGAACGGACACCGGGGCTACATATGTTTGAATGCATGTATTCGTGCACAATTTAAATATGTAGTCCGGGTGTCAAAAAAAAGGCAAAATGACAGTGAGATGTGCATTTTTCGGGTCAATGAATGGACGATTTGCAAACGTCACTACGTTCGTGTCAATCCCCAGAACAAGATCAGTAGCAGACCACAGGCGAAACATAATACTATTCTTGTGTTGACGATTTCGCCGATATAATGTATGTGTACGTTGTCAAAACATTTGACCTCGTGACGCAGAGGTATTTGTGACATTGACAGGGGGAATGAATGTCGGCAGAGCCTCTTGTTACGCCATCTTATTCATTCACCCTGGCTCGGCAAGTTATCACGCGATACCATGGATGAACGGAGGTGTAACTTATACGTGTCAATAGTACGTCACAGCGGTAACACATATTACATCAGTAACAGAAAAAAGCTGACAAATATGTTCACAAACACGAACAGGCGAACTCCGGAAATAACTGTCTTTGTTGTATGGGAGTAACAGAGTGAATACCCTTGTTTTTAGTGAGACAAACAATCCACAGGCAAGTCGCTAGCGAGGGATGTGTCGGAAACACGTGGACACACGCAACTCTTCCACAACCTCCACAGACCCGACAGAGTTATTTCCGAACATCGTATATGAACATACTTACTGGCAAGGTTCAAACCAATTCTTTTGGGGCAGCCTGGCTGGTCCTTCCCGCCGTTGGGAAAGAAGTCGACATGGCCAGTGATTTTCACAGTTCCCAGGCCTGCAATGAGTTGCTGGTATCATTAGTCGTCTTTGAACGAGACTGTACATTAGGGCGTCACCAGCCATAATTATAGTTACCGTTTCCAGATCAGCAACGAATGGTCAAGACAACTCTGCACAGATAGGAGTAAGAATGTCGATGCACGAGCAATTTGTTTTATTGTATGTTTTTCTTGTACTTTTATGAAAAAAAATGTCTTTGATGCATTCACAATGCATTATGTTTTCAATGTCGATTGTGTTTAGATCATTGCGCGTTTTATGGTTACTTATGTTTTCGTCTTTTCTAAATGTTGTACATTTTTGTTCCTGTCCTATTGTGCGCAGCTTGTGAAGCGGCAGATGTTTTCATTCAACAATGCATATTAGCAACTATGCAACATCGCGTTTTGAAATCATATTTGGTTTGTTCAATATTTGCACGGGCAAATTGTTCTATTTTAGATTTGTTGTTGCACTTTTGTTAACATGTGTTTGATGCTTTGACATTGTGTATGCATACTCGTGCACGTTCACAATGCTTGTTAACGGAAGATTCATATATATATATGGTTAACCATGTTTGCTATAATGGGTGTATATATATACTCAACAACAACACAATCGATTTTCAGAATGTGTCAAGGTGGATGCTTTTATTTCATGTGAAATCGAGGGAAGGTCTAGGTTGGTGTACATGATCGCTAACACGGGAAGCAATGCATGTGTACCATAATTAAACTAATATGTATTTTCAAATACTTTATATATTTTAGATTTAATTGATACATTTTAATATAATTTATACATGTTAATGTAATTGATACATTTTAATACAATTGATACATGTAAATATAATTGTAAGCATATATGATACATTTTTTAACACAACAACGAAGTGACTGTGGTGAGATAAACAAAATTAAAAAACAAAAGATATCTGTACTCACCGATACAAGAACAGCACAAGACGGTACGAATGTTCGCTTATGAAAGCTTCCCTTGTCAGTTTGTGTTTCCCCTCCATTTTCTTTCCAAACCTTGTTCGTCCCGTGTTGCGTCTGCTCTTTGTTGCCTTTTGTGCTTTGTTCCTGATGAAGCTTTCATAAGCGAAAATTCGTACCGTCTTGTGCTGTTCTTGTATCGGTGAGTACGGATATCTTTTGTTTTTTTTTAACAATTTCTTAAGACATGTTCTGCCATGACGTACCTCCTTCATGGAGCGGTTCACCGTCCGTGTGCATGACGTCAACAAAAGCTGCGTCACTGGGGTCCAACTTGACGCGGATGTCGGAGTTCTCGAAGAGTGGAGCGGCTGGGTCCAGGCCTTGTGACGAAATGATACAGTCATAACACTCTGAGATACCAGCAGACAATTACAGTGGCAGACACAGAAAAACATCTACGTGACACATACTCATACGCGCACGCTAGCTCGCTCGCACTCACACACACACGCACACACACACACACACACACACACACACACACACACACACACACCACACACACACACACACACACGCCACACACACGCCACACACACACACACACACACATACACACACACACATACACACACACATACAATTGCGAGCTCGCTCGCACACACAGACACACCCACACACAAATACACACGCTCGCTGACTCGTAGGTATGCATGCATGCACGCACGTACGCACACACACACGCAAGCACGCATGCACCCACGCATGCACGCACACACACAGGCACAAACGCACGCACGAAGCACACACTCACGCACACACACACACACACACACACACACACACACACACACACACACACACACACACACATAAATAAATATTTGCATTTGATATAACGAAATGAAAAACTGTCCTTTTGTTAACAGATGTCTTGTCTTGAGCGTAGAAATATAGGGCCCAAATGGTTTAACGAGAACACGTATAACAGGCAGCGTTGATCATGACTCCATTGCTATTGTCTGTGAATCCATACATAACAAAGACCACCTTAGGTCGTAGAGAGAGAGAGAGAGAGAGAGAGAGAGAGAGAGAGAGAGAGAGAGAGAGAGAGGGGGGGAGGGAGAGAGAGGGGGGGTGGGGGGTGGGAGGGAGAGAGACAGAGACAGAGAGCTAGACACAGAGAGACAGACAGACAGACAGACATACAGAGGCAGAGGCAGTGAGAGAGATAGAGACTGACTGACTGACTGACTGACTGACAGAAAAACAGACAGAAGCACCAACAAATAGAGCTACACCTTGATAAATACCACGTCACCAAGACATACCTGAAATGCGTCCGACCTTGTCAGTGGGGAACTTTTCGCCAGCATAGCCAGCAATCTGGGCTCCCAGCGAGTGACCAATGAGGTGGACATTGGCCTTGTTCAGCCCAACCGCAGCCAGTGTCTTGATGAGTGTGGCTATCTGCGCCCCGACCACCCGGGTGTTGGCAGCGGCCTGGGCGTAGTTGGGCCCCTTTGCTCCTTCTGCCCAGTCCACCACGATCACGTTGGGCACCTACAGATTGAGATGAAGGAAACTGTATGTTATTGATACCAGAATTCTTGTTCTTGTTCTTGTTCTTGTTCTCTTTATTCTTGTTCTTCTTGTGCTTGCTCTTTTTGTTCTTGTTCTTGTTGTTTTTGTTCTTGTTCTTGTTCTTGTTCTTGTTCTTGTTCTTCTTGTTCTTGTTCTTCTTGTTCTTCTTGTTCTTCTTCTTGTTCTTGTTCTTCTTGTTCTTCTTCTTCTTCTTCTTCTTCTTCTTCTTCTTCTTCTTCTTCTTCTTCTTCTTCTTCTTCTTCTTCTTCTTTTTCGTCTTCTTCTTCTTCTTCTTCTTCTTTTTCTTTTTCTTTGTCTGCGCATATTGGATAAAACTCCCGGGTACACTTGTTTTTCTTTTTTTTGCACAGATGTGTTTTTACGTATAACGCCACCACTTAAGTAGCCATACGCCGATTCTGAAGGATGCATGCTTAGTTTTGTGTGTACATAACCCATCGAACTCCGTGCGTACTTGGTCTAATGATTACGTGTACAATTGCCTTGAAGAAGAATAAGGCACAAGCAGTATTAATTTGACTGGGCCGGGATTTGAACACTCAACCCTCCGCACAGGAGGCCGTCGTCTTATCCACTAGGCCAGTGCCCCGCGTCTATTGTTACCAATTACTCATGTACAGGCCAGGTTATTGTGCTAACGACTCTGAATCCCTGTACATAGTTCCTGACAATCGGTATCTTCTTGGCTGGATTCCTAGAAAACTCGGTGTCAGAAGCTTCTAACGCAATAAAGATAGGATGAATCCATTTGTTTGAATGTAACACCTTTTTCTTTGCTCAAAACAAGTCGCGTGAAACGATACAAAAACATTTAGTCAAGCTGTCGGCATCAAAGTAACAAATTAACTCACAAAAACAGTCATCGCCCAGTCTATATCAAGATAGTCTCGACTAACCACATCCAAAGACCGAGACGGATGGGTCACGCGTCTTGACTAAATGTAAAAAAGTGAGAGCAAAAAATACTGCACGCCATCATCTGGGACTCATCCCCATTTCTCAGCTTTTCTCCTGTGGCTTTTAGGGTCTTTGCCCGATCAGTAAACACCCCAAATTGCCTGTAGTTAGCTGCTAATTAAAAGCACGATTGAACAGAAGTCACTGATGCGATGCGCTTTGTGATAGCCAAAGAGAGTTTCATGGCGTTCGTATTTTTGAACGAGTTTGTGTTTTCTTCTCCAGGTAAACTGCTTTCATGATCATATTTGTGCAACGAATGATCGTACGTGTGGGGTCCTGATTTGGCATATATGGTCCGTTGGACCCAAAAAGCAACAACTAACTAACTAACTAACTAACGAATGATCGTACCTAAAACGGAGCTGCCAAATGACTATAATGTACACACGAAAATGTGATGGAGAGAGAGAGAGAGAGAGAGAGAGAGAGAGAGAGAGAGAGAGAGAGAGAGAGAGAGAGAGAGAGAGAGAGAGAGAGAGATGATGGAACTTTATTTTTCAAGGATAGAGGTTTAAGGCGACGCCTTTTCTTACAACCGGTCCTTACTTCTAATACAAATATCTAATAAATAAAAGAGAGAGAGAGAGAGAGAGAGAGAGAGAGAGAGAGAGAGAGAGAGAGAGAGAGAGAGAGAGAGAGAAAGAGAGAGAGAGAAAGAGAGAGAGAGAGAGAGAAAGAGAGAGAGAGAGAGAGAGAGAGAGAGAGAGAGAGAGAGAGAGAGAGAGAGAGACAGAGAGAGAGAGAGAGAGAGGCACATTTCAGATTGACGGGTGTAGTAAGAGAGAGAGACACAGACAATTAGAAAGACATAGGAAGAGGAGGAGAGAAAAAAGAAAAACAGACTAAAACAGAGAGACAGAGATAAATTAAAGTGACAGCAAAGAAAGTTTGTTTTGGGGTTAGATTTGAAGGTGTTGGGGCAGACTACTCCAACACAGTTGACTAACCTCTTTAAAAAAAGTACCGTAATTACAGGTGATTACGTGTCCCTTATTGACTAATATTAAAAACCACAAAACGAAACAAAACTAGCCTCTTTCTTCTTACTGGCTGTCACATTTGCATATTTTCAAACAAATCAATGTTCTCTCCCATCACAAAGTTACGTCAACCCTCCCTCATACAATCATATATATAGTCACACAAACGTAAAAAGGGTTAATAGCCCCAACGCACGTCTCAAAATTAGTGCTTTGTTCTTTCTAATGTTACCAGACCTGTGTTAGAAGTTCGGCCACCAGCGGCCCCACCCACTCTCCGTCACTGCTGTCTGTGAACCCATGGATAAGAAAGGCCACCTGAAAAAGCCACGACACACACAATTTGTAATTATTCATGCACTTGCTATATGTGCTCAAAATATTGTCAACATTTTATAAGAAAGCATATATAGTGACCACAATAGCAGGACGTTTAAAGTGGCTACGATTTTCTCATAATCATGTTTTTAATTACATTTGAACATTAGGCATGACATGATGAGCGTCTGATCGAGTCATAGACAATGGAGCAAAATTAAACTCTTGTATTTGACTGATATGTTAAATATCTGCAAAGACGCAAGGGAGTGTTATTCCCATGCGATCGTGTATGAGTGTGTCTTCAAATACTGCACATGTACAAAACACAGCAATGTGTTAAACTACAAGAACTAGAACAAGAACGCAAGTAAGAGCACACACAAGAACAGATAATAGTCCGTGCTGTTACTTGCGCCTTTATCCAGGATTGCCAGTTTAAACTGTCCAGTCATGAAACATAAGAACGGTCACAAGAAGGGCATAAAAGCACGCATGTATCACAATAATACATTTAGCCAAAACGTTTTTGCAACAAGTTTCGTACCCCCAATACAGCGTTCATCCCCACCAGGCTATCTGGCGCACTTTTTGGATCAAAGATTTCTTGTTCAAGGGTCACGTGACAGCCGCTCAAATAAGGGTACCCCCAAATGGCAAAAACGTAAGGTACAATTTCAAAATTCAACGAAAATGTAGGATAGGCACAACGTGGACACTTTTAAATGCGACGAGAACGTCAAGTCAATAATCTATCCAGAACATGTTGTTTTGTTTAGCAATGTTGCGTAGTTACTGTGTTGTGGCATTTCTACTGATGCAGGTGCACACTTGATAACATGTTCAATCGTTCTACATGTGTGTGTTTATGCAATAATGACGTGTTGTTATTGTGAGGTAGGCCTAAAGATTAATTTGTGTTTTGTGAAGACAGACTTTAAAGTATTAATTTGTTTGGTTCTTGTTTTGATCGCATGACCGGTCGAAAAGGGGAAGTGTTTGCGTCATTTTTGATGGAAAAGCAAGAAAACAGCACAGTCTGTCCTGCCAAAATACCTTGCCGTTGGCATTGAAGTTGGAAGAGGTTACGGAGTTCTTGTCCTGTGCTCCCAGGATTTGTGCCGATGTCGGGTTAGAGTTGGTGAAAAGCTTGAAGTGAATGTTCTGGTCTGTGGGCGACTTAGGGTAATGGAGCAACGTGTTGGTGTAAGGTGATTTCAGATCATAACAGCGGTACTCGGGTAGCATCTCATTGTAACACTTTTTGCTAAGCCACCAGGCTGAGAAAAAGATGGTGAAGCAAATCTGAATGATTATGACGCTACTGAATATGACATGTTGGTGATGCTGTGCCAGAACCTGCCTCCGTAACATGGGACACTCGAGACAACAAACACATTCACATTGTTCTTTCTTAATGTTGCAGCTTGAAAGAGTATGCTATTCTCTATGTATTTCAGATTTTAGGCAGATAAGTGAAAGCATGGCTTATGAGAAATAAACAAACACAGACAACTGGCAACTGGCAAAAGGCAACTGATTGGTGTTCCATTGAGAAAATTACGATCGTAACCGTTTGACAGGAAAAATGTAGCTAACTTGCTTTGACAAAGAAACCGGATGGTTAAAGATTATTGTTTGGTAAATAAAGTTCAAAGAAGGCAGTTTGTAGCTCCCATTCGCATCAATGTTAACCACAGTCCCCCCCCCCCCCCCCCCCCCCGGGAAATTGGACACGGTGTGTAACGATCACGACACATCGATTTCCAAGCCGTTTGCGTGCCAACAACTTCTATTTTTGTATTTGTTTGTTGAGAGGTTTCCAGATTAAATCTCCCTTTACAAGCACACACACGAAATTAGGGGCTAGTTGATGAAAAACATGTTACTCGGAGAAGTATCCCGTTCCGTCCAAAGTGTCCCACTTCCAAAACACAACTTCAATCCGACAAGGTTGTGATGGTTTTTCTTTTTATATGCGTACGTAATTCACTTCATACAACATATTACTGTAATTATTATCACGCTGATGTGTTTTTCTTGAAAAAACAATTGTTAGTTGTGAGACACATAGATAGGCAAAGAAAGTGTTGATCAAACAGGAGCCAGATCTGGGCGGAGGCGACCACGGTGCAAGGGAAGCTCTATGGCAGTCTGGACGACCTACAGCGCACGGCAACATTTGCGCGGAGAACCGGCGTTTCCATCTGAGTGATCGACAAGAAGAAGAATAAGAAACTGAAGTGGTTATACTCTGACCACGTTCTGGCACAGCATCAATTTACAGCTTTCAAAAATGAGACTGTGCAAAAATGTCAGTTCAGTGCCCGCATGATGAATTCTTTAATACACAGACCTACATTGAGACATACTACCCCCCCCACACACACACACACACATGCACTATAACGTAGGCCTACACACGCACGTATTACACACCTACGCTGGCACGTCCATATACTCAGTAAAACAAGCACGATTCTGAAATTCCTGTTCTCGCTAAAGAAATATTCAACAACCGTAGGGCTGCAGTATTTTACTGCATGAATCAAAGAAAAGAAAAGTACAACGCAGCATAGACACGAACAAGACAGCAAAAAACGCATAAAGGACACACAAACAACCACACATGCAAGGTTGCAATATTTTGATCATATCTCGGGCCCTCGGGGGGCAAAGACAAACTAGCTACAAATCACAATACATACCATAATCATTCCAAACAATCAAACACAAATAAATCGTTCACCACTCACCATCGCAGAAAAGGGAATGACTTAAACCGAAAGCGACAAACACACGTAGAAACATGTTGACACAGAGTCTCAGCTTCTAAGGTAAGTTGATCGGCTTTAAGAATTAAATGTCAGAGTCCCTGGATCTATCGTACAAGGGAAACAGCAAAGCAGGATCTTTGGAAGATGGCTCCTTGGTCCAATGTGCCAGCAGTTTTTCGGTGAAGCTGTGCCGTTTGCAGACAAGCTATTTATTGGCGTTTTTGATCATGAAGACAAGCTGTTGCTGTGTTTAATGAATCATATCAGTTACTGATAAGTTTATTTGAAACAACATGAATTCACTAATGAAGAAACGGAGAGCAAAAACGGCTTGAATGGAGAGCGTGGGTTGGTTTTGGGAGGATGGGGTGGTGTTTTGTGCAAAAGGGCCAGTCACGATATCAAACTAAACTTCGCCAAAACATTAATACAACACATTTCGCACCCAAATAAAAGCATTCATTCTCCTGTCATTTCATTCAGATTGTATATGCCAGTTAAGGCCGATCACTTGTCTATCTGGATCATCTTTTGAATTAAAGATTTCTTTTACAGGGATCACGTGACCCCCACTCAAATAAGGGTACCATCAAAATCGACTGGACAAAAACGGAAGGGTCCAATTAAAAATCGACAACAACACTCACAATAGGCAACACTTTGCAACGTTTACATGCGAGAATGAAGCCAAATTAATGATCTCCCCCGAACAGGTTGTTTTGTTTAGCTAGCTTGCGTATTTTGTGTGCTATGCTATTCCTACTAATCCAGGTGTCGATCGCATGAGCGGTCAAAAACGGGACTTTGTTCGTCAATTTTGAGTGTTATCACGACAAAAAGCGCTGTATTTCAGCAATAAAATGGTGGATTGCTTTGAATATTTTAAAATATTTTACCAACATAGTCGACGTAGTGCAATACAAATGTTGAATCGTTACAAGTAAGTGTTCAGATGTGACGTAATGTTTCGGAAAACAGCTTTCAAACTCCTCATAGGATTGTTTACTTGTGTCCCAAAAATCATGAATTTGCATGTCTTCTATAAATGATTGATACAGATACTGTCGAAGTTTCATTTGCGTGTATTCGCTGGCGTACATTTGCTAGTCATGTAAACACATAAGAAAACAATGTAACGTTCACTCTGCTTAGCACTCACAGCGATAATCGCTGCCTGCCTCTCAAAACGTGACATGCTGCGGTCACGCTTAGGTGGGCATCGCTGTGACACCAGAATCATCCCTAAAATATCAAACGTTTGTACAGACCTAGCGAATTTGCGTCAGTGCTTATACGCATTTAAAACTTTCGCAGAGTTTGTATCAATCATATGTCTAAAGACATGCGTAGTCATGATTGTTGTGGATACAAGTGAACAATTCTATGACGAGTGTAAACACTTTTTCGAAACATTGTATAACATCTGAACAAGTACGTGTAAGTTGTAACACTCCAAAATTTAATTAGAAGTACGTCTAGTATGGTGTTAAAATATTCTGAAATTGTCAAAGCAATCCACCAAGCCATTGCTGAAATACAGTGCTTTGTGTCATGATACTCCTAGATCCTCAACATTGACGAAAAAAGTCCCGTTTTTGACCGCACATGCGATCGACACCTGCATTAGTTGGAATAGCATATCACACGCGATACGCAAGCTGAGCTAACAAAACAACCTGTTCGGGATATAACTAATTTGGCCTACTTCTCGCATGTAACAATTGAAAATTATTGCCCATTGTTATGTTTTGTCGATTTTTCATTGGACCCTTCCGTGTTTGTCCAGTCGGTGTTGAGGGTACCCTTATTTAAGCGGCGGTCACCTGATACCTGTAAAAGAAATCCTTCATCCGAAAGATGAACCTGATAGTCAAGTAAACGGCCTTAACTGGCATATATACAAATTGAATGAAATGACAGGGAATTAATACTTTTATTTGGGAACGAAATGTGTTGCAATATTTGTTTGGAGAAGTTGACTTCAAATGGGTTTGCAGCCGTCCTAACAACCATACTTATGCTGCCACGTGAGCTTGACAGTCTCATTAGTTTCAGGGTAGGTAGTGTTTTTTGACTATTTAAAGGGTACTAGGCCAATCACCAGCCAGCAGGTGTGTGTGTGTGTGTGTTGTTGGTTGTTGTTGTTTTTGTTGGGGGGGGGGGGGGGGGGAGTTATTGTCTGTCTGTCAAATGACACAGAAAATGGAGGAGGATTTGTTTAATATGTTGTAATGAATCTTCTGTAACAACGTTCATGACATTTAAATGTTGGCTGACTAAGGAGCACTAGCACCCCGTGCGAACAGGTCGGCTCACCATCTCAGATCTGACCATTGAATAAGACCATTCCTCCACCTGGACACATATCAACACTCAACAGCCTGGGTGATATTTGTGCACAGTGGGGATGTGTGGTGAATTCACTGTGTACTGGCCACTAGCGGGTTTTAAATGGATTATGTGATCAACAACAAAACTAATCACATCAGCAAGCAGCTGATTTTTGGCATGGGACCAAGTGGCGGGACGGACTTATCCCACGTAAAAGTGTGGCCAGATCTGAGACGGTGAGCCTAACAATTCGCAAACAAAGCAGTATACCTTTGAGAATGATAGCATTTTTGGAAAATACTTAATACGTGGCAATTGGCATTGTTCAGTTTTCCACAAATGTGCGCGAAAATGGCAAAATAACAGATAGTTGTCCTTCACTGTCGGTGTCACAATTAGCCCAAGCCTGCTTTTCGTGCTACTTTAATGCAAGTTCACATCTATGCTTTTTCGTGTTTTTGTTTTCATTTATTTCTTTTGGTTTTCTATTTCGAATGTGTGTGTAGGAGCACACACGATCCTAAACTTTAAGTTCCAATACAAAGTAACAGAGAGCGACCACTTGCACAGCCTGCAACACCCTGTGTACCCTTGTTATATCAGCTGCTATTCTAAACAGAAGGATAAATCAAATTGCTACAAAGTAAATTGAAAAATAAATTCAGTTTAGCGAGTATGTTCCTGCGTTGTAAGCTTTTCTGATATCGTATCTGCACAATCTAATACAAGTGTCACTTAAAACGTAAATTAGCAAAGGACAATGGATTGAATCAATTTGACATTCAGGAAAGAGGATACGATACGCAGGAAGCAAATACGTCGCTCAGAGCGATGTCACAATACATTTAGCCAATATGTCAGCTTTCAGAATAACACGCACTGCATTTTATTTTTAATAATAATGGACATTTGATATAGATCATAATCATACATATGCTCAATGCGCTTTACATATTAATTTCTGCCGTGTGAGATGGAATGTTTTGCACAATATATCACGCATTCACATCGGCCAGCAAACCTCAAGCCTATTAGGGCGAGCATTCACTTTTTACGGCCTTTATTCCAAGTCACACGGGTATTTTGGTGGACATTTTTATCTATGCCTATACAATTTTACCAGTACTACTTACACATTGCCGTGGTAACACAATCCAAATGAATCAAATATGTTATATTCTTTGTCCATTCTATTGTCTTTTCCTGTCTCCATTATACCTTTGTTTTTTTGTCAAATATGTATAGTTTATAAATATCGCCAGAGGCTCGTGAGTCCCTTGATATTCATCCGCTGGGTCTTGACTGAAATACAAGCCATATAAAAAACAAGTCGCGTAAGGCGAAAATACAATATTTAGTCAAGTAGCTGTCGAACTCACAGAATGAAACGCAATGCCATTTTACTCGTAGCATCGTCAGGCCACCGCTCATGGCAAAGGCAGTGAAATTGACAAGAAGAGCGGGGTAGTAGTTGCGCTAAGAAGGATAGCACGCTTTTCTGTACCTCTCTTTGTTTTAACTTTCTGAGCGTGTTTTTAATCCAAACATATCATATCTATATGTTTTTGGAATCAGGAACCGACAAGGAATAAGATGAAAGTGTTTTTAAATTGATTTGGACAATTTAATTTTGATAATAATTTTTATATATTTTATTCAAATACATGTACATTTCCAATTCGGTTTGAAACTACGTTACTGGGCAGCGCTCTACGTTTACTTTCATAATATGTCCTGACGTCAACCCGGCCCGAGGACTGCTGCACCTGCGGTGTTGGTCAGAACCTGAGCACCTTCAAATCTCAAAGACGCATTCGTGAAGTGTAATGACACTCGGCTGTGTGATCCTAGCTTTCCCATAGAAACCAGGCCGTAGCCCAAAAAACCCACATGGCTTTGATGGGATTCGAACCCACGACCTCCCGGCCTGCAACCCGCGCTAACCACTGCGCTACGGGGGTCGGTATTCATTACTTTAAACGTTAGTTTGAACACACTGTTACATATTGTGATCCGAGAAAGTGTGCAAAATGTGTCATAAAATGTATAGTATACACGCAAAGCAAAACAAAAACTGCTTCATGGTGTGAACGAATAATGACAGCCAACATCACGTACAAAACAACTGTGCAGAATGTCCCACAGTTTTTATTACCAACACCGCTTTTCATCCGCACGTTTTAATATCATCACACCACTTATGTTTCACATATTTCGCACAACATACGCTCAATATTGGAATATACACTCATTTATCATAAGCCGTCGTATAACGCACAGACGCGCGTACATATTTAATAAACATAAACCCACTTTTTAAATATCCCAAAACAAAAAGACATAACGCTCTTATGAAGAAAAAACATCAAGACTGGCTAGGTACTGAAATGTTTTAATTTCAAACAAAATTGGTCCAAATGGTTATTTGTCCTGTGAAGATGTTAAAGGATAATATCCCAATGTTTATGTTAATTATATTTTTCTTGAAGGTGTTGTTCATGCGGTTAAACGCTATCAACAAGCTCTACCGGTTTTTTTTTTAAATAGAACTTAATTTGAGTGAATGTTTGGGCAGTGG
>NC_090245.1:67279193-67339193 GCF_037325665.1 Littorina saxatilis
TTCACCCTCCACACACACACACACACACACACACACACACGCACGCACGCACGCACGCACACACACACACACACACACACACACACGCACACTCACGCACCCACACACACACACACACACACACACACACATACACACGCGCTCGCACACACACATACACACCCACACACCCCGACGCACACACACACACACACACACAAACACACACACACACACACGCACACACACACACACACACACACGCACACACACACACACACACACACATGCGCGCAACCGGCTGCATAGGGTCGTTGACAGACAATGAGGAGCAAAGAGTACTTGTAAGATGATCCACTTGTGCCATTACTCAATGGCACTGGGAGATAAGACCCACCAAGAAAAGCACCTATCCTATCCTACAGAAGCTGAAGCAAGTTATGCCAAAAGAGTATTCCATGACAGTCTGTCTTGCATGAATCGCAGCTTGGGCAGAGGTCCACGAAGCGAAACTAGGTGCCACACAACATGGGTGGTACGCAGCTGCGGCTTCAGATTGGTTGACATTGAGATGTTGTATATACTACGTATATCGTGCGTATCCTATTGTCCTGTGGGAAATCCTTCAAGGACATTCGGGGAGCTTTGTATCATTGCATGGTTTCATCATTCGTCTTCCATGGATACACAGAAGATTACTGTCATTGTAAACATTGTATCTGTTATTTGGTGTGCTTTTTACCCGACTTTTGGTTCAAGCGTGCGAAACACAGCGCAGCTAGAACTTCTGAGGATACTGGTCTAAACGCGAAATGTGACTACAAATTAATCTGTATAGATCACAACGAGATCATTATCAAAGTTATTTAGCAGTAACAGGTTATACATTTCGGCAGAAAATAAACACCAATCATTCGTTATCATGACCAAAAACTTCACCAGGTGTCTTTTGATCAGGCTCGTCTCATTAGAAAGTATAGACGTTGAGCTTCATGAAATAAAGGTCGACCCAATTACAATGATAAATGACTATATCGCCTTTAATGCACCTGTTCTACACGACAGTTCTTACTTGGGTGCCTCCACACACTGTTGGAGTGATGAGTTTGTTTTGTTTGTGGGGGCGGAAGGGGGAGGGGGGTGTTTATATTATGCTAATTTGTACTCGGCTGATCGGTTACTTGACATGTGTCAAACATGTCCGTGTGACTCAAGTACTGTTTAGGGTTGAAATGGAAGTTGCGGCTAATGAGTATTATTCCCCCCTCTGCTTCTTTACCTCTGTAAACTTGTAGGGGTAGTTATTTTTCGATAATGACCCAGCAACCAAACAAATAACGACCCAGCAACAGCCTGAATCCTCGATAGTGCAATGGGTTGAGAATTTGTTCTGTTTCGGTACTACTTTTTGCGACTGAAAAGTTCCGAACGCTCTAACGTACGAAGTATACATCTCTGGAGCAAACAATACAAACATACCGCATTTAAATTAACAACTACAGGCCTGACCACATGAATCTTCATATAAAATCCATGAGTTCGGTTGTTTTCTGAATCTAGATTTGCCGTGCTCAAACGTTCATCACAAGCAATTTCCCGCAAGGCAAGTAACTCATACTTTGTCTAGCGACAAGAGTAGTTCCCCTTCTTTTCACTCAGTTTCTTCGACAACAGACTGCAATCCGACGGTCAGTTTTCAACAATATTTCATTTAATAAACAGATCACACGCAACCAAATGCACACATCTCATCAATTTAAACAACATAAAGCGGTTTCATACACTATTTTCCCCAGAAAACTGAACTGCATACAGTTTTTAACGTTGGAACTCGGGTGCAAAAGTTCGTCTGCTAGTCCCATTTGACGAAAGAACATTATCCTACGCGATACCAAAACATATACAGAACACACAATATCTGCCTTTGCCGCCACAGCAGAATAACAGCTTATCCCCCCCTCTGCTTCTTTCTCTCTGTAAACTTGTAGGGCTAGTTATTTTTCGGTAACTTACCCAACAACCAAAATCACTTACCCAACAACGGGCCTGAATCCTCGATAGCTCATGGGTAGAGACTGTAGACATTGTGGATCTACTTTTTGCGACTCAAAAGTTCAGAACACTCTAAAGTACAAAATATACATTTTTGGAGCAAACAATACAACCATACCGCATTTAAACCAGCAACTACAGGCTTGAACACATGAATCTCAATATAAAATCCATGAGTTTGGTTGTTTTCTGAATTCAGATCTGCCGTGCACAATCGTTTATCGCTAGCAAGATTCCAAGGAAAAGTAACTCTCATACTTTGTCTAGCGACACGAGTAGTTCCCCTTCCAGATTTCGGCTTCATCGACAAGACTGCAATCCGACGGTCAGTTTTCAACAATATTTCATTTTATAAACAGATCATACGCAATCAATTGCAAACATTTAATCAACTTAAAGAACATGCAACAAGCGGTTTCATACACTATTTTGCCCCAGAAAACTTAACTTCATACAGTTTTTAACGTTGGAACACGGGTGTAAAACTTCGTCTGCTAGTCACATTCGAGGAAAGAACATTTTCTGAGCGATACCAAAACATGAACAGAACACACACTATCTGCCTTTACCGCCACAGCAGAATGACAACATAACTGTGTACTTGATTTTAGTTCAAAACATGGAAACTGACAAGAAGTGTTAACAAAATTGAATGATTTGCACGGAACTATACAACCGCGCATTAATCGATAGCCTGCGCAGGTAGACTGGTTGGGTGAATATGATTCGATCAAACTTTCGCACAAAAACTCCTCTTTTCTTTGAATAACTGAAGAAAGGAGGGATAAGGAGGTTACATACCTCGTCTCAGTGATTATCAAAAATAATGGTCTCAGTTCGCGGTCATGAAAAAGCTCGCTGAAGCTCGCATTTTTCATGATCCGCTAACTTCGACCATTATTTTTGATAATCACTGAGACTCGGCATGTAACCTCTACATATCTGTGTACTTGATTTTAGTCCAAAATAGGAAAACTGACAAGAAGTGTTAACAGAATGGAATGATTTGCACGGAACTATACAACCGCGCATTAATCGATCGCCTGCGCAGGTTGACTGGTTGAGTGAATAGGATTCGATCAAACTTTCGCAAAAAACCTCCTCTTTTCTTTGAATAACTGAAGAAAGGAGGAATAAAGAGGTTACACACCTCGTCTCAGTGATTATAAAAAATAATGGTCTCAGTTCGCGGTCATGAAAAAGCTCGCTAAAGCTCGCATTTTTCATGATCCGCTAACTTCGACCATTATTTTTGATAATCACTGAGACTCGGCGTGTAACCTCTACGTATCGCCTTATTGGCCATAAACTACACGGGAGAGGGTGGGTAGTTCTCATGCAGTCAGAGCTAGAAAACAGGATAATAAAATCTCTTGTTTGCTTATTTGTATGCGGCTGATCGGCTACTTTCGTCACGTACGTGTGAGTCGCAATTAAAGTTGCGGATAATTGGCTGGTGCCTTGTTGACCCTACAATACGCATGAGTTCACAACCCGATTGGCGTCCTAATTAGAAATATATGTAATTGATAGCATGTATAATGTGGGTTATTTCCAATATGCTGTCAGTGAGACAATGATAATTAATAGACGTCGAAATAACAGCAGGCGAATATTGATATCATTTTTGAGATATGTCTGTTATCATTTGCCAACAGTCAGCATATATTATAATTAACGTGGATTTGTTCGTAACAATATTTTTACACACACACACACACACACACACACACACACACACACACACATACACACACACACAGACACACACACACACACACACACACACACACACACACACATATTATAATTAACGTGGATTTGTTCGTAATAATTTTTACACACACACACACACACACACACACACACCCACATACACACACACACACACACGCACGCACGCACACACACACACACACACACACACACACACACACACACACACACACACACGGACAAAGCCAATGAAACAGGAGTGAGTTTGGGCTAATTTAATATCCATATAAAAACCTGCTTTTTTTGTCAAAGGTTTACAAGATCATACCAAGATGGAGAAAAGAAGTCTGGCCCACGGGGACAACAATGGACACCAAGCAGTGGGCGGCCGGGGCAGTACCAGGGACCTCGAACTGACAGCTCACTGTGTGAACATCAGGGTGCGACGGATATAGACACAACCTTCATCGAACGCTGAAGAAGAATACCTAGGGGCAGCAACAGTCACACCTTATCACTAACAGCTCTTTACAACTCATGGAACGTTGGTTGTTTGGTTATTGTTTGTTAACTACGTTTTAACGGATATAGTGGGGCTCGTATGTTGCAGACGCACTAATCAATCATTCACATCTTGCAACAAACATCATACTTTGTGATATTGTTCCTTACAATTATTTAAGGGATTTCAGATACAGAGCCACTTCAGAAATCGGGTTTTTTTGTTTTTGATAGGGAATAAACAAAAACGCTGGCGCTGGACCCGAGTACTCTCCAGTATGAACGTTTTTGTCTTGTGCACGTGGATTTAAAAAAAAAAATTTATTTTAAAAAAAATTATTAGAATAAAATAAAACATTAAAACGTTCATAATAAACAATAGTAAACAAGAATTAAAAAAAAAAAAAAAAACCAATTAGACCGCCCATGCCGGGAATCGAACCCGAATCACTTGGATTTAAAAAAAAAAAAAAAAAAAAAAATTATTTATTTTACACAATTAAAAAAATTATTAGAGTAAAATTAAAACATTAAAACGTTCATAATAAACAATAGTAAACAAGAATTTATTAAAAAAAATAAATAAAAATAAAATAGACCGCCCATGCCGGTGTAGGATCCGGTCCGGTCCCCCCTCTGAAGTAGTCCCCCGGGGGACCAATTCGTGGCAAAAACTGCTCTATAATGGTCCCCCCTTAGACATCCAGCCTCGTTTTTCTTGTTACAATGTTAGTAATGTTACCAGCCATTTCAGAGAAAAGAAAGGAAAGAATCAGAGACTGCTTTCATTTCTTCTTATCAGTATTTATTTATTATGCATTTTATTTCATGTGATTTTTCTGTTGAACGGCATTATAAATCAGATCTATTTTATTTTCTGCAAAATATAGTCAAACAAAGAGATTGCTGTCTGTGCACTACATAATACCGGACGAAGATATAGATTGAAAATGGCTTGAATGCCTAAGAAAAACGAGGCTGGATGTCTAAGGGGGGACCATTATAGAGCAGTTTTTGCCACGAATTGGTCCCCCGGGGGACTACTTCAGAGGGGGGACCGGACCGGATCCTACACCGGGAATCGAACCCGGATCACTTTGGCCATAGTCGGAAACGCTTTCCACCAAGCCACCAACTCTATTATTTGCCAGTGAACTCAAATGCCTATACACCTCGCGCAGTGGTACACGCACGCAAAGCACGCAAAGCCTGTATTGTCGCTGGCTTGGCTGAAAGCCTGGTGTCGTTGGCTTGGCTGTTCTTTTTGCGTCCCCCGCCAAACCTCCCCCCGTTAAGAGTCGTTTTTGTGAAATATTTCGCATTTAGGTCCCAGGTAACATTATGAAGTTTTAATACGATCAATCGGACCTATTATCAAGTTAGTGTATCAACTTTTGAACGAACTGCGCCCAGTAGTTTCCCAGCAATAAGCTGTTAAGTCGAGACGAACAGACAGACACACAATTAAAGTCTGCAGGACCCTCCTACTGCGTGCTCGGGGATAAAAAACGCTCGCGCTGGACCCGAGTACTCTTCAGACTGGCTCGCTCACCCAGTATGAAAGATTTTGTCTTGTGCACGTGGATTTAAAAAAAAAAATAAATAAATAAATAAATATTTTTTTTTTTACACAATTAAAAAAATTATTGGAGTAAAATAAAACATTAAAACGTTCATAATAAACAAAAGTAAACAAGAATAAAAAAAAATAAAAAAATAGACCGCCCATGCCGGGAATCGAACCCGGATCACTTGGATTTAAAAAAAAAAAAAAAAAAAATTATTTCTTTCTTTCTTTATTTGGTGTTTAACGTCGTTTTCAACCACGAAGGTTATATCGCGACGAGGGAAAGGGGGGAGATGGGATAGGGGAAAGGGGGGGGGGAGATGGGATAGAGCCACTTGTTAAGTGTTTCTTGTTCACAAAAGCACTAATCAAAAAATTGCTCCAGGGACTTGCAACGTAGTACAATATATGACCTTACTGGGAGAATGCAAGTTTCCAGTACAAAGAACTAAACATTTCTTACATACTGCTTGACTAAAATCTTTACAAACATTGACTATATTCTATACAAGAACCACTTAACAAGGGTAAAAGGAGAAACAGAATCCGTTAGTCGCCTCATACGACATGCGGGGTGCAGAGAAATAAGGATGTGGAAAAGAAGACTTTTGGTAAGTGAAATAAAGGTGATGGATCCAGTCAGGTAGAAATAAGACGACAAGAAAAGAATTGGAAAACTGCAGGGAATAGTAGGGAGAGTTTTCTTGGAAGGAAATATAGGTGAAAGGACTGGTAAGGCAGAAATAAGACAAAAGAAGAGAAGAAACAGAACCGTTAGTCGCCTCTTACGACATGCTGGGTAGCATCGGGTAAATTATTTCTAGTCCCAACCAATATGGGACTCCCCCTAACCCGCGGGGGGTAATTATTTATTTATTTTACACAATTAAAAAAAAATTATTAGAGTGAAATAAAACATTAAAACGTTCATAATAAACAATAGTAAACAAGAATTTAAAAAAAAAAAAAAATAGACCGCCCATGCCGGGAATCGAACCCGGATCACTTTGGCCATAGACGAATCGCTTTCCACCAGGATCACTTGAATTAAAAAAAAAAATAAATAAAAAAAATAAAAATTATTTATTTTACACAATTAAAAAAATTATTACAGTAAAATAAAACATTAAATTGTTCATAATAAACAATAGTAAACAAGAATTAAAAAAAAAAAATAGACCGCCCATGCCGGGAATCGAACCCAGATCTCTTTGGCCATAGTCGGAAACGTTTTCCTCCAAGCCAACAAATCTGACAATCGCCAGTGAACTCAAATGCCTATACTCCTCGCGCAGTGGTACACGCACGCAAAGCACGCAAAGCACGCAAAGCCTGGTGTGGTGTCGCTGGCTGGGCGGTTTATCAGCCGAACGGCTGTTCTATCCCACCGCGAATCGCGACCGCCGTTAAGAGTGGCTTTTGTGATTTATTTCGCATTTAGGTCCCAGGTAACATTATGAAGTTTTAATACGATCAATCGGACCTATTATCAAGTTAGTGTATCAACTTTTGAAAGAACTGCGCCCAGCAGTTTCCCAGCAATAAGCTGTTAAGTCGAGACAGACAGACAGACACACAATTAAAGTCTGCTGGACCCTAGTACTGCGTACTCGGGGATAAAAGGCTGCATTTACAGCAGACGAAGTTCGTACCAAAAGCGCTCAGCAGTAAATATTCCCAACTCAGCAAATGTACAATTCAATGGTTTACCATGCACCAGAAGTTGTCTGCTGATAACACATGTATGACATAAATACTCTTATGGGTATTTTTGTGTTCTGGTATTTAATTTGATCGTTTTTAGAATTTTATACATCCGCAGCATGAACATTCAAGATGGCGGCCTCCGCAACATTGCGTGTTTTGATTTGAGCGAAAACAACGTTTCTGAAGGTACGTTTTCAAGAATAGGCATCCATTCACCGATGTCACATCATTTTACTGTTTAATTCTCCCCTGGAGTCTGTTATTCATCGGGTGAAGCGCTGAAATGCAGAGATTTTGTTTAATCTTGCAATAGCTCATTAGCTGTTTGTGATGCTGATAGATCTAGATCTATCTGTTGATTACAAGTAAGGAAATCATGATCGCCACGCTGGTGATTTTAAACAGATTAAACGAACTTTTAATAAAAGGCGAGGAGAAAGAGATTGTTCATGGTATGATAATTAGTCCTGCCTACGTTAAGGACTTCCATAAGTCTCTAAACGGCTGAGGTGGGGAGGGGTAGAGTCAAAAACTGAGTGAGGGTAGGCCAGATAGTAGGATGACCAGCTGGAGATAAAAACACTCCACTCCCCATGTCTTTACAGTGTTGTGATCAAACTTTTAAAGACGGTAGGTAACAGACCAAAGCATACAGTGTATGCTAATCAAATGAGATAAGTGGTTTTGAAAAATGAAGAGGTACCGCTCTTTGAGTTTTACAATTTTGGTTTGTTGCTTGTTTCTCATCCTTTTGCTTATCTTAAGTTGACCGTGCATTGCTGTGAATTTTATTTTTACAGGATATACAAGAGTTACACCACATGCCGGTTCCTGGGAACAAGCGTTCTGCGTTATCATAGCATGAGCAATTATACCGGTGCCACAGAAGGGAGCTGATTTCACTAGTACTACTGTATCAAGGTTTGTTACCTAATACATCCTGTCTAGCTTAACAGTACGATTTTTTTAGTTGTATCAATTGGAACATGTTTGCACATAATTTGTAAGCGACCTCTGTGAATTTGATGGGTTTAACGTACCCTCACTATGGTCAACATTCTGTTAGCGACTGTTTGAAGCGAATAAATGTAGCGGTCAGAAAGATTCCAGAATCAGTTGGGTCACTGGAAACTGTTTTTTTTTAACCTGAAACAGTAAGAATTATACGAATTCATGAAATAAAATTTTCTTTCATTTTGGTCTGTTGTGTGAAGGCTTGCTACCCCGGCTTTGACCGACTCTCTGAGATAGTAAACATTATTCAAATACATTCAAATAAAAATGTCACTTTTCATCTTTTGTGTGAAGGGTACCCCAGGCTGATTTCCTGCACCATGGATGTAGAGGAGGCCAGACAGTCTGCTTCTCATTCCAGCTGTGTTGCGTTTTTTTCTGCTCGTGAAGTGTATCGCCACATTGCCAAAGCCATTGGCCAAGAGAAGTCACCCTGTCTGCCCATTTTGCATAGCCTTACAGGCTGTGACACTATGTCGTTCTTCAATGGTATTGGGGAAACAGAAGGCTTGGGAAGTATGGCAAGCATTTGAAGACGTCACTCAAACTTTCTGAGTTGTCTGCTCCTCTTTGTAAGCTGAGTACCACTGACAGGGCAGCACAAGAGCTTTGTGGTGTACATTTGTAGGACAAAACCAGCAACGTACTGGGTGTAAACAGTGCTAGACGGTACCTCTTCAGTAAAAAGAGCTGCCAAATTGACCATAATCCCCTTACAAGTGAGGTGCTGCTGCAGGACATGAGATTGAGAAGAGCCATCTACCTATTAGACTACCCAACTCTGTGGGCTGGCAGTTCAAGGCTGGAAAGTGGGAGTCATTCTGGACGAGCTTTCAAGAGGTATCCAGCGTGTGCCGAGAACTCATGAGGTGTGCCTGCAAGAAGAGCTGTACAACAAAACGCTGCAAATGCTGCTAAGAAGGACTGCAGAGCACAGCTCTCTGCAAATGTGCTTGCATGCCTGTGAAAACTGTCAGCATCTAAACTGTGCAAAAATATTATTGCACCCATTTTCATACCCCAACTAAACATTTATTCCTGTGTCATTTTATTCAAACTGTTTATGCCATTAAAGACTCGCATCTTCGCTATCTGGCACATTTATTTTTTTACATCATCATTTACGCCGTCAAAATAAGGATACCCTTTACGTGACAAAGAGATGTGACAAAAACTTCGGGTACCTTTTAAAAAGCCGACGACAATCCCTGAGGCACAACTGGGTCACTGTTGTATACGAAGAGAAAGTCAACTTGATTATCCATCCAGAACAGGTTGTTTTATTTCGCCATCTTGCATATTTCTAGTGTTGTGCCATTGTACCTACTGATGTATGTGTCGATCTCACGGATGAGATGTTTATGTGTCAAATTTGAGGGATACCCAAGTCAACTAAAATCCATGTATTTTAGCAATGACCAAGTGGGTGGCGTTGAAACTTTCAGAAATGTGTGTCTACACACGAGGCGTAGTTCAACCGTTTGAGTACACTTTCGAATCTTCACGAAATAATATTTTAAAAACTGCCACAGGTTTGTTGACTTACATCCCACATATTTTTGACTTCGCATGTATATATGACAGATGGTTGTTTCAAGTACTGCCAAAGTTTCTTTTGAGTATAGACACTTGCCGGAATGTGCTAGTTGTGTAAACACATGAGAACAAACAACGTTTTCGAAATACAGCGATTATGAATTTTAGTCGACTTTTGAGTTGATACATTACATTTTTATCAGTTTTATTTTGGGGGTACCCTTATTTGGGCGGCGGTCAAATAACCCATGTAAAGGCCACCTTTTATCTTAAAAGTGTTCCAGTTAGCCAAGTTGAGTGCCCTCAATAGCATACATTGAATACAACAGCTCAGGAATGAATGTTTTCGTTTTGGTATGAAAATTGGTGCAATATATTTATTTTTGCACAGTTTAGGTAATCCACAAATTCTTCAACCCTGCCACCCACACCGTCCAATCATTCTCTGCACCAACAATACATGTATTGTTTTGTTTAAAATGTTTTTGTGTTAGTTTCTATTGCAAGAGAATGTCTTGTAGCATCAAAAATGCCCAAATACCCTTTTATTGGCGGCCATTTTGAAAATTGTTAAAAAACTTTTTTAATTTTTTCACGGTGGCTCTGTATCAGGTTTTGTTAAGCAAAAGCAAATGTCCATTTACGCCAAATTTGCTGTTAATCACATGAAGTGAAATATGCCTAACATACCCAACCGTTTACACTGGCGGCCATTTTGAAAAATTGTTTAAAAACTACCCATTTTTTAATTTTTCGCGGTGGCTCTGTATCAGGTTTTGTTAAGCACATAAAACTCTTCATATTTGCTAAATTTGGTGTTTGTTGCATGATTTGAATGATTTTGCAACATACAAGCCCCACTAATATGGCTATATCCGGGGCCGATGCGAATTTCACACCATAGTTCAATTATCTATCAATTTAGGAGCAGCGCGGACACGCGTTTGTACTTCTGTGTGATCACTGACATGATGCGTTTGGTGTGCTGAACATTTGTCGTAGATTTAAAGGGAGCTTTAGAAAGTCGGCCTTATTAGTCAGCCGAACAGGACTGTGTTTTTGTGTGTGTGTGTGTGTGTGTGTGTGTGTGTGTGTGTGTGTGTGTGTGTGTGTGTGTGTGTCTGTGTCTGTGTCTGTGCGTGTGTGTGTGTAGAGAGATTCAGACCAAACTACTGGACCGATCTTTATGAAATTTTACATGAGAGTTCCTGGGAATGATATCCCCGGATGTTTTTTTCTTTTTTTCGATAAATACATTTGATGACGTCATATCCGGCTTTTTGTAAAAGTTGAGGCGGCACTGTCACACCCTCATTTTTCAATCAAATTGATTGACATTTTGGCCAAGCAATCTTCGACAAAGGTCGGACTTCGGTATTGCATTTCAACTTGGTGGCTTAAAAATTAATTAATGACTTTGGTCATTACAAATCTGAAAGTTGTAAAAAAATATGTTTTTTTTATAAAACGATCCAAATGTACGTTCATCTTATTCTTCATCATTTTCTGATTCCAAAAACATATAAATATGTTATATTTGGATTAAAAACAAGCTCTGAAAATTAAAAATATAAAAATTATTATCAAAATTAAATTTTCGAAATCAATTTAAAAACACTTTCATCTTATTCCTTGTCTGTTCCTGATTCCAAAAAAACATATAGATATGATATGTTTGGATTAAAAACACGCTCAGAAAGTTAAAACGAAGAGAGGTACAGAAAAGCGTGCAATCCTTCTCAGCGCAACTACCACCCCCCCCCCCCCCCACCCCCCCCTCTTCTTGTCAATTTCACTGCCTTTGCCACGAGCGGTGGACTGACGATGCTACGAGTATACGGTCTTGCTGAAAAATTGCATTGCGTTCAGTTTCATTCTGTGAGTTCGACAGCTTGACTAAATGTTGTATTTTCGCCTTACGCGACTTGTTTAATTCTCATCCACACTTTCAGCACTCCCTCCACCCGCCCTCCCCATCTCAGATGTAATTTGTGACCCTCCACCACGAAATGAGTCGCATGTCACCTTTGCATGATTTTCATATGTTTACATTTTCCTAAAGTTTTTTTATGCTCTATCCAGTGGTGAAACCCGTTTTAGAAAAGAGCGAAAACTGTTTGAGTTATAAGCCTGTGACTAATTGTGACCCTCACACTGTTATCAGACACTCCCCGGACTTATATTAAGCCTAGCGCAGAACCGCGCGAGGTGACATGCGACTCATTTCGTGGTGGAGGGTCACATTTGTAAATGGCGTGTTCAGCCTTCAATCTATTATTTAACATAGTAAGTCAAGCTTTTCAAACCTTATTAATAATTGCTTTGATGTTTTGCTTTCTTACTTTCTTTATTTGGTGTTTAACGTCGTTTTCAACCACGAAGGTTATATCGCGACGGGGAAAGGGGGGAGATGGGATAGAGCCACTTGTTAATTGTTTCTTGTTCACAAAAGCACTAATCAAACAATTGCTCCAGGGGCTTGCAACGTAGTACAATATATTACCTTGCTGGGAGAAGATGTTTTGCTGATGTTCAGTCTATTATTTAATAAAGATCTCATTGTTCAAAATTTCATATTGTTTTTTTTCAATAACGTGCGTCTGTTCCATTTCAAACTAACCTCACTGATGTGAACTCCATTATTACTGTCACATCTGTTTTACAAATTACACCCATAATCCAAACCAACGCGCAAACACACACACACACACCACAACTACACACATATGTACTCGTTACCATTAGCCAACGCTCGTCACAACACTGATAGACTATGAAGCAATCTCTTCGATCATCTCTGCGCTGAGTCGGTCACACTTTTGCTCACCCCTGCCAACAATCTCAAACGTATCCTTTTTTTTTCAATCACAACAAAATTATCATACAGCTTTTTATGTCTCACTAAATTATAAATCAGATGTATGTGGTTGTTTGTTGCCTTGAATGCCCCAAGGGGCAAAAATGAGTGTTTCTTCCATACTAATTAGCCTCATTTGCCTAAACCATATAGGAGTTATCCGTCCTTATAGAGTTAAATAAATCCCATGCTAATTTCAAATACAGCGTTTTGCTATTCACTTCAATATAATAGTAAATAACAATCAAGAAATAACGAAGTCTTTAAACCACAATTTCCCAGATATTTACACTTTTCATTTTGTTTCAATTCACACCACAAAACATACACTTCGCCTTTTGCTATTCAGTCTCAAGTCTAAATAATAATAGTATAAATCATAACTAATTTTCTTCACACCATCATAGACATAATGTTGCCTCACATGTTCTTTGTACAATCGTTGGTTTTCACAATAAATATTGCATTACTGTAATTGTCTTCTTTTTCTTTAACAATTTCTTTCCAAAAACAAAACTCAAAGACTACAAAAGCTATTGCAACCTACTCCTATCTCTCGTCTCTCTTCCTGGGTACTATGGTACCTAAGACTTACATTCAAATGCTTACATTTCCATGCTACCCACATTGTCAAAATACCAATAATTATTCAAAACAAATGTTAACTACTACCTAACTTCATTTCAGACCCACACATATTATTATACACATATTTCACATTTAAACCATTAGTCGCGATCGGCCCCCTGTCGATATTTATCGACTAAGTTTCTTGTTGTACAACATAAGTTTTATAAGCCCCCAGGGTTGTGGACCTCAATTGCTCTTCTGAGGGAGATACACATTTCACCATTCCACCTATACCTGTAATGTCACAGCACGGACACTCTCGCACGTGATTAAGCTTGAAGTGTCACAGTGGGCAAGAGTTTGCTGTGTTGGAGAAGCCAGACTGCGTATTTCACGTGCTTTTTCTTGGAATGTTGTCACTTATCACTGTACTTAAATCGGCTTTGTTGCCATTTGTAATCGTGGAAACAGGAGCTAAGTCTTTTAGTGAATCACTTTAAAAGTCAGGCATTTCAATGCATGAATCAATTCCCACATGTGCTCTCCTTTGCTCTGCTCTTTGCTATGCTCTTCTTATGTCTGGGCGGATATGTGCTGCAGACTTGTTTCTCCACTGGCCGGTGGTAACAGTAATGGCGGCTTCTTGGTCATCAGTGTTGACTGGTGCTCAGTCGAAGGACAAACGCTGTGTCCTCTCCCTCTCCAGCAACGTTCAACGATTTAACATGGTGGTTCAACAGAAGGGTGGCTATATAGAATGGCTTCAACATACGTTGGTATTCCAACAATGGTTATCTTGGTGAGTTTAAACCAAACATTTGGAGAGCTGTCAAGTCGACATGTCTCTCGCCAAGGGACACCACTCCGTGTGTGTCACTGTGTGTGTGTGTGTGTGTGTGTGTGTGTGTGTGTGTGTGTGTGTGTGTGTGTGTGTGTGTGTGTGTGTGTCTGCCTGTGTCTTGGTCTGTGTCTGTTACTGTGTCTGTTTTTATGCTATGTCTGTATCTGTGTTTTATTACTGGTTTAATTGTTTGTTCATTTGATTTCCTGTGTTTAAGCCCTTGTCGCTAGGTAATCGGTCACCTGACCCTGACGCTTTTTCTGCTCTGTGCGGACTAACTCCACTCTGTTGTATTTTTGGTACGCTTTTTCGCGAATTACAGAGTAGGAACTGGCTTCCTTATATGCAGACAGAAGCTCCTTATACTGTGTCTCCCATCTGGTAGAATCTGAAAAGTAGAACCATATTGCCTGGCATATAAAAGACAGTAAGATAAATAGTGTTGTTCTGAAAACTGAAACCTTGGAAATGATACATAATTTCTACAACTCATCACGGTAAACAGCATTGCTTAACATTTTGTCATGCCATGTTCTGGCCTTTCGGAATTGTTTGCTACATTCAGCCAATAATTGTGGAAGGATGGACCTTATCTCCATGGGTGTGGGGAAAACGTATATAATTATCTAAACATACAACCAAACGGATGCTTTTCAAACTATACATGTTTACGGGTAATTAGTTGTGCTTTTTCTCAGATGGTTGATGCTATACAGTGTCACAAACTGAACTGACTGAACATTGCGAGTTTACGGTGTAGGGGAAGTAACTGCGTAAATTCTAGTCTTGTTGGGGTCGTTTTCTGTTATTGGGATCGTTCCCGGTCGTTTGAGTAGATTCCGGTATTATGATTCAAGTATAAAAAGGCGACACACATGCTTGTTCGGGGTCTTTCCCTCCGACCAAATCAGTGGACGCTCGATTGTGTCTCTGATGGCCTACCACTGTCAGTCTTGTTTGACTGCGTGGTGTTTCGCTTGACGTGTTCCGTGAAACGTAGGGCTGAGTGTCGAATTTTCCTCGGGCAGCAAGGTTAGTTGTTCTTTACCTGTGACTTTGTCTAGAGTGGTTGAGTTTTGCGCATGAATGTTGCGTTCAGTTGTTTTTCTCATTTGCGTTTAATTTTTGTCGTGGGGATATGGGGAGAAATATTCTTGTGACCACGTGCGCGAGAGAATGCATGCTAGTGCAGTAATCTTCTCTATAGCGCTGTATAATATTTTTCAACGCTATCTATCCTCTCACCACGAGTGGAGTAGTTTTTGTTGTCGGTTTTTTTGGGCCGGTCAAACACAAGTTCCACGTGGTGCTGCGATGTTGGTTGCCCCAGAAGGGAGTAACATGATTAGTCGCGACTTTAACTCCTTGGAATTTTATGATGTAGGAGGGGTATTATATCTCGTTTCAATGTTGTTTAACGTACGATTTTTGACCAGACGTGTAATTGTCCGCACATGGTTGCGAGCCGCCATTTTGATTTTGCGTGAATTTTTCTTGGAGGTAAAACTCGCAGTCCTGTCTTTTTGTTCATTAAAACTTTTGCTTGGCAAGGAAGGCGAATTCTGTTTCAGTAGTGTTCTCATGAAAACGTACGCTAACAGTTGGAGTAAATTCTGTTACTGTGACTCAGGAAAATTCCTGTATGGTTTGACTTGTCTTGGAAACTAAACCATTTGAGAATAACACGGTTGTTTCCCTTGCATCAAACCGAGTATGGTTTGAACAAAATCAGGACTAGGAGTTTTGATAATGGTGTTTGTAATTTTTGCAAGATGATTGTTGTGGGTTTCAAAATCCTGACTTTGTTGTTTTTTGGTTGACAAAGGGATTGTCAACCAAGTGAACCTGTAGGTACTTGTCTATCTAGATTAAGGTGTTATGAATTTCAGGCTAGTAGCTTAACTTAGCCTTCATTCATTTCCAGTGCCCGTTATTGAGTTTTGCTGGGAGAGATGGTTGCCAGGCTTCAGGGCTGCGACCGCTGAGTTGGTGTACTGAGTGCGGTAACGCCTGGGACAGCATGTTGTCTTTGTTAGGCGCGTTTGATCGATCTGCGCGATCGCGCGATCGCGCTGCGCGTTTGGTGGATCGATCAAACGCGCACACATCGATCGATGTGTGCGCGTTTGATCAATACAAAGAATACAAGAATCGTTAAAACGCGCAGCTCTATATACTTGCGCATTTGGACGATCCGTCTCACAATTCGCCATACTACGCACACACACGTCTGCTGGCAATGACCGGAAGTTATGACCGGAAGTAGGCCTAGCTATAAGTGTCTAAACAACAATCTGTAAGACATTTTAAAAAAGAAGAAAAAATGGGATTATATTGTACCAAACACTTAGACTACCTCAAAGACATCACACCACAGGTATATATGCGTCGAGGTTGCACCTGATCATCCATTTCACATGTATTAGCTCATTGAGTGTTTAATTGTCCTTTAATAGCAAATGATTTAAAAGTTCAGCTGTTTTCATGAGATGTCAGAGGGATGGACAGAGATGAAGGAGGGATCGATTGGGGGGAGAGACTGAGAGACTAAGAGAGAGACTGAGAGAGAGAGAGAAAGTGTGTGTGAGAGAGAGAGAGAGAGAGAGAGAGAGAGAGAGAGAGAGAAGAGAGAGAGACAGAGAGCAGAGAGGAGAGAGACAGAGAAGAGAGAGAGAGACTGAGACTGAGAGAGAGACAGAGAGAGAGAGAGATCCTGAGAGACTGAGCGACTAAGAGAGAGAGAGAGAGAGTGAGAGAGAGAGAGAGAGACTAAGAGAGAGAGAGAGAGAGAGAGAGAGAGAAGAGAGAGTGATAGAGAGAGAGAGACTAAGAGAGAGACAGAGAGAGAGAGACAGAAAGAGAGAGACAGAAAGAGAGAGAGAGAGAGACTGAGAGACTAAGAGAGAGAGAGAGAGAAACTTGGAAACATAGAACTTTATTACAGGAAAGATAGCATTAGGTCCGTAGGACATTTCTTCCAGCTAGTCCTGATCCTGAGAGACTGAGCGACTAAGAGAGAGAGAGAGAGACTAAGAGAGAGAGAGAGAGAGAGAGAGAGAGAGAGAGAGAGAGAGAGAGAGAGAGAGAGAGAGAGAGAGAGAGAGAGAGAGAGAGAGAGACTGTTTGAAAGATTGAGAGGCCTGACAACAAACAAATCAAAAACGTTGTTGGGGTATATTTCGGAACATTCCTGTATTTGAAACTTTTCACTTCCGGCGTGCGATGTGTGTGTGTGGTAGGGACTTACTTTGTGACAGATCGTCCAAATGCGCAAGTATAAGAGCTGCGCGTTTTAACGATTCTTGTATTCTTTGTAGCCTATTCTTTGCATCGATCAAATGCGCACACATCGATCGATGTGTGCGCGTTTGATTGATCCACCAAACGCGCAGCGCGATCGCGCGATCGCGCAGATCGATCAAACGCGCCTAACATCTTCAGTTGGGGTCAGAAGCACGGTGGTGGTTGTTCGACACTACTTCCGCCAAGCTTCCTGCCCGGTCTTACTTCACGCAGTCTGGTGTTGTGTCCTGGCTGGTATATCTTTTGCCTAGCTGAAACTTTGTATCCAGCAATATCAGTACTTCTCATTTAGTAGCTGGTTTGCTTCACCTTTGTGCCTGGTGTGTGTAATCGCAAGAATTGATCTCGCCAAGACTAAACAAGAACAGTGTACACCAACCGAATAGTCGTCATCGCCTTCACTTAGTGTGAAACTGTGCGGAACTATGGACTGTCGATAATTACAGTCAGTGTGATTGATTAAGTTACGCCGAATCAAGAAAGACTGAACATTCATGGTTTCTTTTCTTGTAGTCATCTTGTTTATGACTTGTTGATTTATGGGATTGCCATGTTTGCTTGAAATTTTGCTGATTGCATATTCAGTCTAATCTTGCGTTGCAGGTGGAGCCTATTTCGTCTATTCTTGTATTGCAGGTGGCGAAGCAGTCTATTGAAAGAGGCTTGGCATGGCATCCGTACTTGTTTGCATTACTGACACACTTGGGGGGTACTTAGATTTTTCTGGGATTGTTTTCAAGATTGTTATATTTTTGTTGTTGTTCCAGAATTGTTTTTTTTCCTCCTGATTCTAGATTTCAGTATTTTGTGTGGGTGTCTTTTGTTGTATATGTGATTTGCTTGTTAGTGATGTGTAATATTGTTTGTGGGATGATTGTACAGTAAAGTTGAGTGATTGTGAAACTGTCTTGTGCTTCAGGGGTAGTGTATATGCGAGAGATTGTTGGTTGAAAAGGGATCTCTATCCCACTCCCACATAGGGGAGTTACATACAGTCATTATTACGACTACGCAGACTTTTGCATCATGACCTTACCCGCGGGAGCAGCTCCTGTATGAAGCTGTGACCGGTAGAGTTTGGCCAGACGATGAATGCGGGTCATCTCCGCACCAGCGCTGACGTGTTTTTGTGCCCTGGCGTCCAGCGAAGGGAGAAATTCATTTTGTCCATTGGCTAGCCAGCGCAGGCACCCTGAGAAGGACCCGAAGCTGCCCAGAAGGGTCGCTGCTTTCTCAAACTCCTTCCCACACAGAAAATAAATGCCTCCAAGTATGGCCACAGCAAACAGACATGACGATATCATTACCATGGTGGCCGACCTGAAACATAGTTGCTGAAATATATTATGTTATGTACTTACTAGGATTGCTTAAAATAAGCATTGTATGCTTGAGTTAGTAATCTTAAAAGCCATGCATGTTTTTTTGTCAAGATAAAAATTGAATAAAGTTTTGTTTAAATCAATTTTGTTTCTATCAATTTGTTTTTATAGTTGTGCATGCCATTGGAAAGAACAATAAAATGTGTATCCAACGCAGTTATTTTTGTTCCCCTATCTTTTCCAACAATGACGCTAAGGCATGCTGAACGGTGTAATTCTTCTCAGAAGCCATTGAAGGCGGTTTTTGAAGCCGTTTTAGCAGGTAATGAGACACACAAAAACACGTTACATTTCAGTAACTTCTCAATGCTTTGCCTTCAAACTTCCGGTGATTTGTGCTAACACATGTCGGAGAATACACACGTAATAGTAAGTCGTTTTGAGACTTTGGTAACGCTGTTATGCGACATCCCAGAAAGAGTTTTAACATTGTCGGTAGACCTTGGCAGGCTCGATGGAGAAAACATTTGTATTTTCCAAAAACAATAACAGATGCGCCACATACTAAAATGTCATTTACTATCCACAATCAGACATGGGTGATATAAGGATTTCAACGCGATAGTAATCTTTTAGAAGTAGGCTCTCTCATACGCGGACAGCAAATGACAGCCTACGCCTATGAAAAGCTCAGTGCTGATAGGCTTGACAGAGCATAGCTCTTGAAAGAGCATTTTCCAGGAACTGTTAAACTAGTGCGCTGTGCCATAAATGGCTTCTGGGAAACTTGACACCTAAACCGTTCGGCTTGCCATAACGTTAATGTTAGACAAGACAGGGGAACATAACCGACTGTTTTGCACATAAATTTGACTGTTCTTTCCAAATGCGTTTTAGCTTTTCTGATTTTTTGTCGATTTTAACGTGAGAACCTTGCTTTTGCGAAAAGAATGTGGGGTCTGTGTCTGCGTTGTAGGTTCCCCTGTATAGACACTACCTTATGTAAAATCAATCTGTTTGTTGATTATGGTAGGGGAATAAATGGCCTTTCCAGTCATATAGCTGGTTTTACAATAAACTGCCTTAGCTCTGTCCTAAACATGATTCTTTATGAGCACTTAACCTGGTGTGTGTGTGTGTGTGTGTGTGTGTGTGTGTGTGTGTGAGCACTCTAGTTTGTGCATGTGTGCTTGTTGTTAGTATCAGTCTGTTGTATGTGATTGTTTGCGTGTTTTGACTGTGCACTGTGGTGTACGTATAAATTGTATATATCGTGTTGTGTTTTAATTGAACTTATAAAGTGCTTCGAGCTGTGGAGGAGCGCTATATACATTTTCCATTATTAGTATGATTATTATGACAATGATCTGCCCTCAAACGTATTTGCTTAGTATTTTTTTGTATTACAGGAAGTATAGTTATATCAAATAAAACGATTATCTCAGATTACATAGCAAGAAGTGGAACAATAAGTAAGAATGTGAGGTATATCAAGAGGCGAGGGGTTCAACTATTTTTGCATGTGTGTGTGGGTTCATTGCAGAGGTTTCAAAATTACAGCACGGCGAATGTCTCGGCCATTGAAACTCAGATCACAATCACTAGAATTGTGGTTTTTTTTAAAAATATGATAGGTCTCCAGACAATGTATCTTTAGGTACACTTACCGCCCTTCATAGTATGCCGACTCACTGTAGTTCATCAAATAAGCCCGGAGAGCCCTGAACTCGATTTCTGCAAACCGATTATCGTATTCCTCCAGTTCCTTTTTGTAGGTTTTGCTTCGAGTGGACCTCGTTTCCGAGCCCTAAACATAAGCCTGAACGTCAACACACAGACATGGATACTTCAACACACGCAGACACAGAAAAAGACAAACGCAGACGTGTATACAGACATGCAGACAGACACTTACAATCACCAACACACACACACGCACACACACACACACACACACACACACACACACACACACACACACACACGCAAACTCTCACACACACACACAAACTCTCTCTCACACACACACACACACACACACACACACACACACACACACACACACACACATACACAAGCGGGGAAGGTCGCCTAATATGGACCACTGCCTACTATTGACCACCTCCTGTTCTGATAAGCTAACGGTTCCAGAGCGATCAAAACAATTTCATTCGCAGTATTTACCCTCTCTGGATAACTTGCACATGTCAGAAAAACAAACCTCAAACTGTTAGTCTGTTGTCTCTTTTTTCCTCATATGTCACGTTTTATGTAAATTTAAATGAAATGTAGACTGAGTTTAATTTGCATACCTTTATTTTAAAGATGATCTAAATTTCAAACAATTGATGTAGTTCATATATTTTCCATTGGAGTTTGAACAAATGTTTTGAGTGTTTAAGTGAAAACAAGAACACAGTTTTGAAAATTGTGTGTGCACATACCAAACCCCTAATGAGCATAATGTGTGTGTGTGTGTACGTGTGTGTGTACGTGTGTGTGTGTGTGTGTGTGTGTGTGTGTGTGTGTGTGTGTGTGTGTGTGTGTGAGTGTGTGTGTGTGTGGTGTGTGTGTGTGTGTGCGTGCGTGAGTGAGTGTGTGTGTGGTGTGTGTGTGTGTACGTGTGTGTGTGTGTGTGTGCGAGGATTGCACAAGATCTCCTTCAAGGACAACTGCACCAACAACAAATACACAGTCATTTTATCTGTTTGCCTTCTTTTGAAAATTATACATGGAGTTGATATGATGCGTTAGTTTTAACTGTGTGCGTGTGTGTGTGTGTGCGTGTGTGTGTGTGTGTGTGTGTGTGTTACGGAGTGAGTGAGTTTGTGTTACTGTTTGTTGAGGGCCCCAAAGGGTTTAAAACCGTGATCGTGATTGGCGTTTTTTGACCTTTCTGTGACCGTGATTGCCGAAATTTCCATTTCTGTGATCGTGATGGGACTTTGCCCGTGATCCGTGATGAAAAAAAATCAAGTCTCGTGATCGTGATCGTGATTTGTTTTCGTGATCGTGATGGGCATTATTGCAAAGCATTTTATTTTCAACGTACATTTTTCACAGCTGTATCACTCTATGCTCCTCTTGTCTATTCGTCAAGGAGCCAACTCCGATTGAAGGGAAGCAACAACACATTCAGAAATATGATTTTGACAGCGATTGCTTCCCTTTAAAAGAACCAATCACACACTGACAAAAAGAGATCCAATCAGAAGGCAAATTGCAAAAGTCTTCCAAACTTCATCCAATGGAAGGGCTTCGTGCAAAAGTTTTGAGTGCATTCAGTCAAATTCGAATTCGAAGATCAAACATGGCGTGCAGCGGTACTGTCATCGAACTTCTGTTATATTTTGTGGATTCAAGCCAGACCAAAGCAGGCGGCGAGAAATCGGAGAATGCCTTCCTTGGTGGAAAGGTCAGGCTACGGGTCGGTCTTTCCGAAGACGAAATATCAAGGTATGTTGATCTATGTTGCTCTATGACTGTTCTGAATGTAGGCAAAGATCTTGAAATTTGTTCAAGATCTTTGAGTTTGAGTGAGATCATTGACATTGTCGACATTGCCACGTCCGGCTGTCACTCGCTCAGTGTGTCCTCGACTGGCTCGAGATCGAGTCTGCGTGTAGCCAAAACCGAAACTAGAAATGTGTTTTTCATCCCAGCAACGTGGACACGCTTGGCATAGATTCTAATTGTCGCTTCTTTGCATTAAGCTTGGATTTATATTAGCGCCTGTAAACTTTAATATCAACAATGGGTTAAATTCAGAAACAATGGCGGGGAGACGTGCCAGTTTGGATCACTTGATCCTCATGTCAAAGACGATCAAAGTCATGTTCGTTGGGGATTTTGTCAGGCATGCTACTTTTCCGGTAATTAACGGAAATTCGATAAAGCCGTTTTCAAAATCCGGTAAAGTCAAATTTTTTCCGGTGAAGTTAAAAAATTTCCGCAAAAACGATCCGTGTGAATATCGCGCAACGCGACCAGGCGCCGGTCTCAATGAAGCCAGCGCACAGTAGTGTTGTTTTCACCAGTTTGGAGGTGTGTTGAATGGTGGTGGGGGGAGGCTAAAATGGGATTTTTAACAAGATCACAACACTATTACAGCCCGGAAAATGATGCCCAGAATGCACCAGATTGCACAGATTTTAACCGTTTTTTGACAAAATTTCCGGGGGGGCATGCCCCCGGACCCCCCTAGTTGGCTCGCCTGCTTCGCAGGCTCAGGCTTGTGGCTTCGCCACTGGCACTGCGCGCTTCTTTCAGGTAAAACCATTTTTGGCCTGTAGCATTCCTGTTTGTTTTTCAAGGACATGAAACCAGGCGATGGTGTACCCCCATCACACATTCATGTACTTTAATTTCAATCCACCCAATAGTTGGGGAGAAAATGGGTTTTCAAGATTTTGCTCTGGAAATGTCAAATTGTGCAAGTATATATTCATGTGTGTGAGTGAGGGTGTGTGAGTTGAATGTGTATGAGTGTAGAGAGAGAGAGAGAGAGAGAGAGAGAGAGAGAGAGAGAGAGAGAGAGAGAGAGAGAGAGAGAGAGAGAGAGAGAGAGAGAGAACACAATGAAAACAGCATTCTTGTTACTGATTACAAATCATGATATGTATTTCTATGTGTGTATGAAAGAGAATTCAAAAAATAATAATAAAAAAAGTGCAACAGTTCTCACTTTGTGTTGAATAAACAATAGATCCAGAGGAGCGAATTACTGTGTGGTTGTGTTTACTTTGACACGTGCTTTCTGTACATGCAACTTTTACCGTGACCGTGATTTGCCACTGGTGTTCGTGATCGTGAAAACAAAAATCAAGGTAACTGTGATCGTGAAAGCTAAAATTTCCCTTCCCGTGATCGTGATGATACCCCCCCTTTGGGGCCCTCTTTGTTGATTTCTTACGGGAGCCTTGAAGGCTTCGCCTCTTGTTTTTTAATGTTTTCGTATTCGTAAATGATTATGAAGTGCCAGTTGACTGGTTTTTATGTGTTCATTTTGAATCATATTCATAGCGTGTGTCAAAATTGTATCGTAAGATGCTTATAATAGATCAAACCATCTATTTGTTTAATTCTTCATACAATGATTGTTTTTAATCTGCACTTTAAATCGCTGTATCTAAAGTTGAATTTCATTTAAAAAGGGAAGTTATGGCCGTTGTGTATTATTTGCATCTTTTTCAAAGCACAGGTTAGTGCACCATGAAAACAGTGTTCGCTCAAAACAGGGAACGCGCCTATTTCTAGAACAAATACGTACACTTCATGAAAGAAAGTTATGAAGAAAGTTGCACACAATGATTCGTAATAAAAAAAAAATAGTGCACCAAAATTATTTTTAAAGTATCTAGTATTTCAGTTTCGATTTATATTAATTATAATGTTGAACATTTCTGCAAGATTTTGACATTTTGAATCCCTGCATGTCCCTTTGAATATTTCTGTAACTGAAAATGGAGAAGAAATTGCATTTTCGTGGCTTTTTTCACATGGCTACAATGCTTTTAATCATCTAAGGCCTACACACATTTCACAGTCAATGTATTTGCAAAAAAGACGGTTCAACATAGATAGATTTCAAACTTACCACTGTAGCGTTTGATACATTTCAGCTAAACTAAGTTGCTTCATTTTACATGCCGATGAAATCTCCATTAGCTTCAGGAAATTTGAACAGAGTGTGTGCACAAGATCGCAAGGATGCTGGTGACAACCCCGGTGTCTATGACACCTTATACAAATGAAAACCATAAAGAGAATTACCGCTTGTTTTCGTAATGCACTGTACGATTTACTTGCAAGGTTTAGATCTCTTGGACCACCTACCCTGTTCTTCACACTATCTGATGATGACATGCCCTGAACTGCAAAAGATCGCCAACAATAAAAAAAATATGTTAACGCCTCATCACAAAGCTCGTTTTCTACAACAGTAATACCGTTTACGGTACAAGATCCGTTTAAGAGTGCAGCCAGGCCGTGTATCAAATCAAATAGTAGAAATTGTACTTAATTATCTCAAATACGTACAGGTATTGAAGCTGCTGTGTATTAACATAAATACAAACGAAACACAAGAACATTAGTATTACATTAAAATATACCGTAAACTACATTGTATACGTCCCTACCCCCCCCCGCCCCCCCCCCCCCCCCCCCAATTTTGTCCAACAGTTGCAATTGGGGATGGGCGTTTAAAAGATACTAAAGCCTTTGCATGAGCGTTTTCTTTACTATACAGAATAAGGATATTTTGGTCAGTGTTCAAATGATGCGTTATTGCACAAAACGTTCTCTCTCTCTCTCTCTCTCTCTCTCTCTCTCTCTCTCTCTCTCTCTCTCTCTCTCTCTCTCTCTCTCTCTCTCTCTCTCTCTCTTCTCTCTCTCTCTCTCTCTCTCTCTCTCTCTCTGGCTCTCTCTCTCTCTCTCTCTCTCTCCCTCCCTCCCTCTCCCCCTCCCTTTCCCTCTCCCTCTCTCTCTCTCTCTCTCTCTCTCTCTCTCTCTCTCTCTCTCTCTCTCTCTCTCTCTCTCTCTCTCACACACACATAATCTGCAAGCAATCCACGAAGGAAATATTGTTGTTTTATGGTTGTTAACAAGTTTATAACTTAAATAGTTAGTGATCTGTTGGACAGATTAATTCAGGTCTGCGGTGAACAAACCCATATCAACATTTTAACGTCAAGCAAATCGGAAACTAAAAGATTATTTGTTGTCAGTGTGTCACCCAATGAGGGGAAAACTGTGTATGAGGGACAACGTCTTGCCTTAAAAGGCAGCGATAGAGGGTAAACAAACACCAGTCTGTTCATTCGTTATGTTCTAAGTCCTCGAAGTCGACCTCTCTATTCACTTCCAAATCTCAAACAAACATTTTTAACATTCTTCGGACAATGATTGTTTTTAATCTGCACTTTAAATCGCTGTATTTTAAGTTGATCGAGGTCACTGAGCATGAACATGATTCACGGACTTTAAAAAAAATATTTTTTGTTTCCCCCACGGACTCAGTTAACGCTCATTTTCATATGTTATCATTGTGCATTAATGTATGTTTTAATTTGTAATGTATCTCCTTTTTTTATACTAATTAAATAGTGTGACTTTACATGATATATTATGATCAACAGTCAAAATTTGATGATACAGTGTCTCATATTGAGAATATTTGACCAGTTAGATTCCTACCCAATTCATTGCTTCCTTTCTTGAAGATACATTTTCTTGTTTAAAAAACTACAACTGCTGGAAATGTGAGCTTGGCATGCTTTTGTCTTCTAGTTCTAGATTCGTTTGTGTTCTCTATCTGTGTTTGCAGTTTTCCCTGCTGTTGTTATGGCATATACATGGATTTTGACTTTAGCAGTATAATTATAAAATATTTGTGAACTGTTAGTAAGAAAGTCTGCTTCAGTTGAATGACACATGTTTTGTATGCTTCACTTGTATGTCAGAATTGATGGTACCTGATTTGAAAATAGAGTTGTTTAGGTGTGGACATTTGGATTTTGTTTGAGATTCATCTCTCTCTCTCTCTCTCTCTCTCTCTCTCTCTCTCTCTCTCTCTCTCTCTCTCTCTCTCTCTCTCTCTCTCTCTCTCTCTCTCTCTCTCTCTCTCTCTCTCTCTCTCTCTCACACACACACACTCTCTCTCGCTCTCTCTCCCTCTGTCTCTGTCTCTCTCTCTCTCTCTCTCTCTCTCTCTCTCTCTCTCTCTCTCTCTCTCTCTCTCTCTCTCTCTCTCTCTCTCTCTCAGTGTGTTCGGTTGTGACAGATTGTAAGACTAGGCGTGAGCCTAAAATCTCCATCCTTGAGTAATAAAGTTCGTTCGTTCGTTCGTTCGTTCTCTCTCCCCCCTCTAGCTTTTTGTCATTAAAAATGTGAATCTTGAATCTCTCCCACAAATCAAACATCTGAAAGCATAAGCTCTAAGCATAAACACCCGCCCACCCTGCCGGTAACTTCGTCACCCGTGACGAATCTACCGTGTGACGAACTTACTGGTAGCCGATCATCGATTCCTTTGCAGTCCTGCTGAAAGCAACTTGTACACTGATACTGACTGTCTTATTGAAAGCTTTAGTTCCTGTCAGGCAACGTTAACTAAAGCTGGAAAATGTAACACTTAACCTTGTCAGACTAAAATGATCGCAGGAAGACGCCATTCAGTGTTGACAAATTTATTTGACAAGGGAAACCACCCAACCATTACAAGAGTGCTCTTTCCTTGGATTCTTTTACGACAATTAATTAGCTATCAAAACTGTTGAAATGATTTGCAAAGTTAAGTTATTCCTCGTGGATGGTAGCATTATATGTAACGTAGAATATTACGGTGATGCTTTGAAAGCGATCGGAAGGCCTTTTTCTGGTGGATACTATCCCTTTAACCTGATAGTTATGTAACCACAATGTAACAGCGCAAGGCTCTCGCTTTAGACTGGACCAGAGACTATAGAGTATACAGAGACGCTTCATCCTTCTTTGCGCTGCGGTGCGAAAGTGAGACCGGCCAGCCAGCGCGCGGGAAAAGAGCCACTCCCTGCCGCACAAGGAAGTTCGCGTATAGCGGCTGCTGTCGGCTGTGTTTATATCACGTTTATATTAAAGGCACAGTAAGCCTCCCGTAAACCATCACAGAGCTCCCCGAGCGTCTAAATACAGTACAAGCATACTTCCATTTGAACGCTCACCGAACGGGAACATCCTGGCTGCTTTCTGTCGAGCGTGAGACATTTTCAAAGAATTTATTTTCGTAGACTTGTTCCGTTAACAACAACGGCGCCTCGTTTTTGCGCTAGACCTAACTTTTAAAATCTAAATAATAAATTGACAGCTTGTTACACAAACATTCTTTAATCATAAAAGAATTCGTTTTTCATCAAGACAAGATCAGAACAATTCGAAGTTGTGAAAGTTTAAAAAAAAAAGAAAAGCCCGGAAGCAGGGTCACGCAAGGGTCGTAGCAGACGACGGCCGGTTTATCAGTGCAAATCGCCGTTCCTCTCAACAGTCAAAAGCCATCGCTAGAGTTCTTGTGAACCACAGCCGTTGTTTCGTGCATAAAAAAAACGTGCTATTGTAGATAAGCTCACGTCGAGTCGCATTCAAATGACTAACTATGACGACTGCATTGTGAAAAGGGAAAACTGGATCACACGGGTTCACGATGGCTCAGGGGTAAGATAAACCACGCAAAAATAAATTCTTTGAAAATTATTCGCTCTTTACGGAGGGCACCTAGGATGTTCTCAATTGGTGAGTGTTTAAATGAAATGGTGTTTGTACTGTGTGTAAAAGCCTGACCGTATCTGTGTTGGTTTACGGGAGGCTTACTCTGCCTTTAACATACTGTCTGTTCTGTCCGGCTGACAGTGCTGCAAAAAGTAACTGAACGAAAAAATATGTTTGTTTGTGAACATCCTGTTTAAATGACCATAAAAACACCGCAGAAAATGGTGTAGATTAAAATTAAATCAAATTTACTTAGGCGGCATCGCTGTAGTTATGCAAACATGATTCAAGTCAGTGTCTTTTCACGAACTAACCGTCGTTATTTTTGTGTGTTGTAGTCAAATACATACTGTATACATGGTCACTTAAGCCGCTGAGAAAATATGTCAGGAATAAATCGTTAACGAAATAGTTCCCGGTCAAATCGGTAACTAAGGCATTTAGTCAACTTGGCGTCGTCCCAGCACCTCTAAAGTGAAATGGGTAGTCAATTGCACGGTGCTAAGAAATTATCATGTAAGGAAAACTGTAAAATACAGCAACTTAAACAACATTATTGTGACCTAGCTGACTTTAATTAAAGAATCTTGATCGATCGATGATTGTCTTATTTCTTATCGGTTGCTTCTTTCTTGTTCAGAAAGCTCTCTCTCTCTCTCTCTCTCTCTCTCTCTCTCTCTCTCTCTCTCTCTCTCTCTCTCTCTCTCTCTCTCTCTCTCTCTCGCTCTCTCTCTCTCTCTTTTTTTCTTTCTTTTCCTAGTCATAGTTATAGTAAAATAGTTTAGTCCCTCTTTAGGGCGAGGGCCAGATGCAAAAAAGCATATCTATGCTTATTCTTGTCACCCTCGAAAAATAAAGAATTGTCATTGTCATTATCTCTCTCTCTCTGTCTCTCTCTGTCTTTTTCTTTCTCTCTCTCTCTCTCTCTCTCTCTCTCTCTCTCTCTCTCTCTCTCTCTCTGAGTCAGTTACACACACACACACACACGCACGCACGCACGCACACACACGCACACACACCGTGACACACAAACGCACGCACGCACACACACACACACACACACATATACACACACATATACACACACACACATGAATTGAGATGAATTAACGAGGTACGGACCGACTGGATGACTCGTGACACTTTGAACAGCATCGTCACAAGTATTCTAGTTTGAGAAGTTTTCGACTTTTGCGCTTGGACGAAGAATAGAATCAATTGTTCAGTTGTCCTTCAAAACAAAATTAAGCCTGATGTTAATTAAACAACTGTGCAATCACATTGTTGAGCTTGTGTACAGTGTGTGTTTTCTCTGTTCTGGTAGAATACACGCAGTTCGACGCTACACTTTTTACTGATTTTCCGACATTTAACGAGAGAGAAAAAACAAAAAAACAATCCTCACTTGCTCTCTTCCTCAGGAAATTTGAACATCCTGAAGCCTTTGGCATGTGAGTTTGAGCAATTGATGGCCAAAGACCATGCCCCGCTGTGTTTTCTTTTTGGTGCGGCCATGGTTGTGCTGCACGATATCGCTACTGCTGTGGAAAGGGAAAGTAGGTTTTTACATGTTTCCGCGTGGTGGCGCCACGGGGCTTCCTGTTTCAATTTTCAGCGCCGAATGAAGCGTCTCTGTGTACTCTACAGTCTCTGACTGGACCATCAGCATGCGAAACTTTCTCGCGGAGGGGAGTTGTATAGCAGTGATAACAGCAACACACAATGGATGACATTAGATCCACACACACACACACACACACACACACACACATGACAGCAGATAGGAAAACTACGGTAAACAACCAGTTTCTAAAGAATTCACAGTGTAACAAGCTTCACGACACATACCTGTTGTTGTGGCTGCATGTCTACAAAATCACAACTTTGATGGTAGGACACTTTTCTGAAGAGAGTTGTGAACGCGGAAATGAATCAAAAATGTTGCCGCGTCAAGTCAAGAACAGGGTTCCGCGTGTCAAGGTCATTATTGTGTTCGCCTGCTCGCGGGCTGGCTGTGTTTTTACGAAGTGCAAGCGCTCGCACAGCACTCAAACATTCTTGAGGGACTGTATCCTATCTTTGCGCACAGCTGGTTAAAAAGGAATCGTATCTCCGTTAACCCAAATATCTTTCACCGTATCTAAGTGCGCTTCTATCCACTTTTTAAAATATAAACTTTTATTTTTATAAACCACATTTATATTGTTCCACAAACATTGATCGCCAACTTCATTTCTCAAGAAGGCCTTAATTTTCGGCGAGAAACAATGCCTTCTTGAGAAATGAAGTTACTGAATACGGTCGCTTAGGTAGGCTACTTTTCACAAATGGTTGGTTTCACATTTCCAGCTGTACCTTCAGTGGCATTGCATTCACTCCCTCCAAGCAAAGATAAGTATGCTACTGCTGCGCGTCGCTGTAGACTATCTTTGGCAGGTCAAGAAATCCACCCCGTGGTCGTCAGTGGTGACACGGGGGTGGGACATGGATACCGTCTCTGGGTCTGCACAAACAGTTGACCCTTGTCCAACCCGGGCCGGATTTTAATCCGCGACCTTAAGTCGCGCAAAACTTTCAAACCATACTGACTGAGAGAGAGAGAGAGAGAGAGAGAGAGAGAGAGAGAGAGAGAGAGAGAGAGAGAGAGAGAGAGAGAGAGAAATAGAGAGAGAGAGAGAGAGTGAGAGAGAGAGAGAAAGAGAGAGAGAGAGAGAGAGAGAGAGAGAGAGAGAGAGAGAGAGAGAGAGAGAGAGAGATAAAAGAACTGACGAAAATCCGCTTGTGTCCAGATAAGGGAATGCTAAAGAGAGAGAGAGAGAGAGAGAGAGAGAGAGAGAGAGAGAGAGAGAGAGAGAGAGAGAGAGTAAATTTAAAGAAGGGTAACTTTGTCAAGGTGTGACCTATTTTCAGTTCCACTTCGTTGTATAGCAGTGATAACAGCAACACACAATGGATGACATTAGATCCACACACACACACACACACACACACATGACAGCAGATAGGAAAACTACGGTAAACAACCAGTTTCTAAAGAATTCACAACGTAGTGTAACAAGCTTCACGACACATACCTGTTGTTGTGGCTGCATGTCTACAAAATCACAACTTTGATGGTAGGACACTTTTCTGAAGAGAGTTGTGAACGCGGAAATGAATCAAAAGTGTTGCGTCAAGTATGGCATTCCGTTTGTCAAATAATTATTTGGATACTTTTTCATGTTTTTTTCACCAGTTTTAGCTAAATAATCATTATTTAGAAGCTCATGTGCTAAATAAGTAATTGTTTATAAACAATGTAAAACAATTCTAAATAATGTTTTGTTTACGTAAACAATTCATTATTTAGATCTATTTACGTAAATAATTCATTGTTTACGTAAATAATGATTTATTTACGTAAACAATATATTATTTAGACTTATATTACATTGTTTATAAAGAATCAGCAATGTTGCTAAATAAATCATTATTTACGTAAACAATGAATTATTTACGTAAACAATGAATTGTTTCGCCAACACATTTTCCATTATTTAGGGGTTTCTAGGATTCGCTTCTGAACTAAGTTTTATGTCTTTCAGTGATTATACTATAATTGAATACAAGGTCTCTCCACACACTCTTATCTTAAAATAGCTGTTGTTTGGATATTATTTTGTTTATTTTACAAGCCGAGTACGAAAATAACTGATCTCAAACACAGTCAAAGGTCAAGGTCCGGTAGCTCAGTTGGTAGAGCACTGGATTTGTGATCGAAAGGTCGCAGGTTCGAATTCGGGCCGGGACGGACACGGGTCAACTTTATGTGCAGACCCAGAGACGGAAGCCATGTCCCACCCCCGTGTCATCACAATGGCACGTGAAAGACCTTGGTCATTCTGCCATAAGTGCAGGTGGCTGAATACACCTAAACACGCAGACACCTGGGTAGCGCGACTCCGTTGCTGCTAGCTTTCCACTGGGAGGAAGCGACCCGAATTTCCCAGTGATGGGACAATAAAGTAATGAAATGAAATGAAATGAAATGAAATGAAAATGAAATGAAAAATGAAATGAAGGTCAATTAAGGTGTTTCCCTGCCGGGAGTGTTTAGTGTTTGCATTTTCTTGCTTGAAGTTGTTGAAACACAGTTTTTTTCCCCTTATGTTCTCTGTTCTGTTTATGTCCCAACAACATGCCTGTCTTTCCATTTCTCTTCCTTTCATCGTTTCATTTCAAAGAGAAAAGTAAAAACAGCTGTGAACCGTTGAAAAACGGGAAACAATGCCTCCGACGCGTTCCGAGAAGAATCTGGAGTGACTTCCCTTGCCTCATGCAAAACATTGCGATCGGGCGAGAAGCGAAAATATTCTGAGCGATTGTTACCAGAGGAGAGGCGGCGATACCACCAGAAGATTTTGGAGATTGACGGGAATGATCCGTATGACATTCTCAACCAGGTGCTGGTCAGCAAATCCGGACGATCTGCCAGAGCTGAGTTACATCAACATCGTAAATTATTTTGTGCTTGGCAAGAGTGCATACAGATACACATGTGAGCAGCTGACCACCAACTCACACTGACAGGCCTTAACCCTCAAAACAAGGCCCAGAATGCACCAGATTGCACAGATTTTAACCGTTTTTCAAAAAAATTCCGGGGGAACATGCCCCCGGACCCCCCTAGTTCGCGCGCCTGCTTTGCAGGCGCGCGCTTGTGGCTTCGCCACTTCGCTGATTTGACCCCCCCCCCCCCAAAAAAAAAAGGAGGAACCCCCCCCCCCCCCCCTTACAACTCATTTGGTCCGGCCCTGAACACAAACACACATACACAAACACACATACACAAACACTCACTCACGAACACACACACACACCCACAAACACTCACTCACGAACACACATACACACCCACAAACACTCACTCACGAACACACATACACACCCACAAACACTCACTCACGAACACACATACACAAACACACACACACACACACACAACACACACACACACACACACAAACACACACACACACTCACAAACACTCACTCACGAACACACATACACACACACACACACACACACACTCACTCACGAACACACATACACAAACACACACACGTTTTAACTCAGAAAGAGAATGAGTGGTCAAAGACCCCCGCTCTTTCCTCCCACAGAAACCAATGGGGCAGGGAAGGGGGGTAAGCCAGGCAGTACTGATAGTCGCGGCGTATACTGGAGCGTGGCACAACACTGCCGAGCCGCGCGGTGTTGTTTATGGCAGCTCTCGGCGTGAGTTAGACAGCTCTCTAATTATCCCGAACCGTTCAAAACCAGTATTAAAGCCCTTTGCACTGGATAAGAGTTTAAAAACATCAATATTCTTTTTGTAAAATCTAAGGCTGCGAATATGTAAACTTTCAGTAGACTCTAAACACGACTATAGCCTGGAGAAAATAAAAATAATACACAAACTACTAGTCCACCGGTATCCAAAAACTATAACTGCGAAACACCGATCAGAACAAATGTGTTATACAATCAAAGCACGCAACAACAACAACAACAACAACAAAATATTTCACACCATAAGCACAAAGATAAAGTCACAAACTAACGTACGGGCCCGCCTGTGAGGGGAGGAAATCTCTGACAGGGCGGTAGAGAGCGACGGCCGCGAGAACTGCAGGGTCAACGGCCGCCGGGGGTTCAAGGACAAGCCGAAGAAATCCGCATGCCGCGCTGTACAGTGTTTCCCACAGAAACTGCATTACAGGTCCTCCCTTCCCCCCCCCCCCCCCCCCCCACCCCGCGCGCAGGCCCCTTCTCACATCATGACACACACACACACACCACGTTCTCGCCACGCCAACGCTTTGCTACTGAGAGAGAGAGAGAGAGAGAGAGAGAGAGAGAGAGAGAGGAATGTCTCGCCGTAGCGGGGTTGCAAACTTTCAAGTCCCGGTATCAGAAATATCAGCCAGCGGCCTTTCTCCCTCCCGTTCCAGAGATTTTCAAAACAACATTGCTGTTGTTAGATCGGCTTCAAAAAAAGCACTATTGCTGTCAGGTGTGACATGATGATGATGATTGATCTACTACTACTACAACAACAACAAATCTGAGGGCGAGATGGATTTCCGAAGCAGCACTATACTGACCGAGATAACTATACGTGGCAGCAGCAGCAGCAGTATATCCCCCCAAATCCAACAACTTTAATTAAGGGGAAAATATGAACAAAGAGAGAGAATTTGCCAGCAGCAGCAGCAGCAGCAGCAGAACTCGAAAAATCAAAGCTCTCCAGCCGGCCCGGCCGGGGATGAAATTGCTCAAAGGAGAACAACAACCACCACAGTTTAGCGAGAAAACTGTTCACAGACAGCTAGTTTGCTCGCCTCGGAGGGGGAATCTACCTACACAGCTGGTGGAGAGAAACCAGAAATTGAGAAAAACGGCAAAGTCTGCCGAGCTGGCTGTAGGCAGAAGAAGCACACACAAGTAAGGGGGCCATTCTCAACAACTTTTTTCTTCAACACCGGCGGCGACCTGGAGGAAAAGGGAAAACAAACCCCAGCAAATTCTAGATGTCGAGAAAACTAACTGCTGAGCAGAGGCAGTAGTAGAAACGTCGGAAGGAAAACTAACTTCTATAGAATACTGATTCTTCTTCCACGGGCCACACACATACACTTATTCCTCCTCCACCTCTAAAATCGCACGCAGCAAGATTTTCCGCAGTTTGTGTGTATGTGTGTGACTTTTTCTCTCTCTCTTTCCTTTTCCCTGTATAAAGTTTTTCTTCAATCAATATTCCCGCCACACATAGCAGCCTTTAAATACCGCATTTTAACACTGACTAGCCGGCACAAACCCTTGTGCCCTCAACGAGGACGGACTACTGCAGCAGCAAGCGAGCGAGCAAGCAGAGAGAGAGAGAGAGAAGGATATCGAATCACTACTCGGACCACAACAACAACAACAACAAGTATGGCGGCCGCGACTCGAGGGATTATTACGACAACTATGACTGGTCATGATGGTGATGCTGTGGAATTGATGGAGCAGAGAGATGATGGCCGTGGCGGCGGCTCTGCCTGTCGCGGTCACAAGAACAACAACATGACAAGAAACTAAGTCCATCTCACGATGAACACGAGCCGAAATCATATGCACTCGACTTATGAAATAGAAAGAAATCAAATAATTTCTTCTGATAATGGTTTCAATTTGATCAGTAAGTGAGAAGTGTGTCCAATCAATTTCTGTGTCAAAACGAGAACGTTTCTCAGAAAATGAATCTTTAAATGTTAAACATGGTGCAAGTAATTCACTCTCAGAATAATGTGGATATAACAGCATGAGCATACAAAAGAAATTGTCCTCACTAAGTGCTGGAAAAGATGGAAATCTTAAAATGCAAGCAGTTGTTCGCTTTTTTAACCATTTATCAAAGGTAGGGATGTAAATTCTCTGAAGTCTGAATTTGTTGGAAGAAATGGTTTGTTGTGGAGCTGGACATACTTCAAACCAGGAAGCAAAGAAGAACAAACTCCTGTGCTTGAGTTCAATTGGCCTGTGTCGGTAATAGTCCACAATGTTGTTCACAAATATGTCAGTGCTCTCATCCAATAAGTTGTCCAATTCTAATTTGGTTTTCAGACGCTTGAAGCGTTTTTCTTCAACTCTTGTGTTCACATATATAATTTTTCTGCTAGACTTGACTAAGTAAAAGTTGCCAAGACGATATGAAGCTCAGTTCTTGGCTACTCATTCTGCGATGTTGTAACAAACAGTTACCAATCTTCATCAGTCGTTGAAACGTTGAAACTGATTCAATCTGGTCTGACATCTCTTGAATAAGCTTCCCCAATGCATTTTTCAAGTCATCAGGTTCAGATTTGCATATGTATGCACAAACATAATAAGCAGCACTTTCAGCATTGCAAATAAGTTGAATATCCATGTTCGCTCTCCAGTGTCTTAAAATGACAGGATTGTAAGCATTGACATATCGGGCCTGTGGTGAACGTTTGCTTTCATAAAACTTGCTCTTGGAATCATCATTGATTTCAAAGTTTGTGTTTATTTTTGTTTCTGAAGAAGTTTGTTTTGGAAAGCCAAATCGACAACTGGTTTTAAAATGTGAACTGCAGTAAGATGTATGAGAATGAATTTGAACTCTTTCAACCAATTTGAATAGTTCTGCATCGTCATTGTCAGGAAAATCTGTCACAATACACTTTTCAATGTAATCAATCAACAAGTCGCGTAAGGCGAAAATACAACATTTAGTCAAGTAGCTGTCGAACTCACAGAATGAAACTGAACGCAATGCAACGCAGCAAGACCGTATACTCGTAGCATCGTCAGTCCACCGCTCACGGCATAGGCAGTGAAATTGACAAGAAGAGCGGAGTAGTAGTTGCGCTGGGAAGGATAGCACGCTTTTCTGTACCTCTCTTCGTTTTAACTTTCTGAGTGTGTTTTTAATCCAAACATATTATATCTATATGTTTTTGGAATCAGGAACCGACAAGGAATAAGATGAAAGTGTTTTTAAATTGATTTGGAAAATTTAATTTTGATAATAATTTTTATATATTTAATTTTCAGAGCTTGTTTTTAATCCGAATATAATATATTTATATGTTTTTGGAATCAGCAAATGATGGAGAATAAGATGAACTTAAATTTGGATCGTTTTATAAAATAATTGTTTTTTTTACAATTTTCAGATTTTTAATGACCAAAGTCATTGATTAATTTTTAAGCCACCAAGCTGAAATGCAATACCGAAGTCCGGGCTTTGTCGGAGATTACTTGACCAAAATTTCAACCAATTTGGTTGAAAAATGAGAGCGTGACAGTGCCGCCTCAACTTTCACGAAAAGCCGGATATGACGTCATCAAAGACATTTATCAAAAAAATGAAAAAAACGTCTGAGGATATCATACCCAGGAACTCTCATGTCAAATTTCATAAAGATCGGTCCAGTAGTTTGGTCTGAATCGCTCTACACGCACGCACACACACACACACACACACACACACACACACACACACACACACATACACACACACACACACACACACATACACCACGACCCTCGTCTCGATTCCCCCCTCTATGTTAAAACATTTAGTCATAACTTGACTAAATGTAAAAAGGCTTTTTGGGGAAAGTCATCAATCCATAAAATCATGTGAATGTGGGGACTACCACGGTTTTGAAATCGACGATCAAAATGTACTGCACTCATAAAAGGATCTTGGATGACAGTTTTTACAAAAGAAGATTTTGAAAAAGCATCCTCATAAGAAACATTCTTTGCTGTCATTTCAACTTCAGGCCAATGAAGATCATCAGCAGATAATGTCATAAACAGTGTTGGTGGTCCCAAACTACGAAACATGGCAAGCAAATCATACAGTTTATTGCGAAAATATGCAGCCGTTCCTAGGTATACTTTTCATGAACATGTATGAAGTATCATGCAATGAGAAGTTACGATTTCTAGCATCTTTGGCACACACTCTGTTATTATTTCCAGTCGTAAAAGGAGATGTAATTTTCATGTACACAGAAGCTGCTTGTTTCAGAAGTTTATCAAATGCGACAGCTGATTGAAGAAGATACATCATGTCTGTTCTGAATCGGTTGTCTTTGTTGTACTTTCTATTTGGTAGGTACATAGATAACATTATTTTAGTTTGTCTTGGATGATTAAAACCATTGTTTCCTTTTGGAAATAACCAGGGAAAAGCCATTTCCTCTCCCAGTTCAATTTCATATATACTCACAGGAGAATGTTTAGATCTGTGAACATGCAATGTTGACAATACATCTTCATCTTGATTAGACTTTGAGTTTGACTGAAATGCTGAGTTATCAACAGGAACCATGACTTCATGCTGTGTTTCTTCAAAATCGGTATCATGACTACCATCATGTAACTTGTTAGTTGAAAGCAAAGTAATTCTGTAAGCCTGCCACTTATTTATAAAAAGAAACGTTTGATACTTTTACCAAACAGTTAGTATAATGTACGCTCTGCCTGTATTCGTCTTTAAATTCTGCAAGACTGAAGCGAAAGAGGTCTGTCTCAGTTTTGTGGTCAGTTTGTTGTGTACATTTACACACGCACAACGAACAACACATGCACAGGCCCGGGGGAAGCTCTCCTTTCTTATGTCCGACCATAGACGTATACATGTAGTTTACATGTTTATTAGTCATCTATGTGATTGATTACGTGTATGATATGACGGAGAGTCGCATCGGTTTGATGCCGTGAACCCAACCGTGGCTGTGGCTGTCGTTTGAAGTAGCCTACTTCTTTACAAAGATTCATTTACATTCTACTTCTGACCAAGGCATGTTTGGTACCTACTGAATCCTTGTTGCGTGTAGTTTTACGAGGCACGTTGCCCAAAGTTGTATTCTTGAGGAGCATAAAATAAAACGTGTTACAAAGTTATCTCAAAACTCTGCAGTGACTGCTCGCGCAGCAGGTCAGCTAATTATAGCACGCAGTCTCCACAGACAGCTCCCGAGCCGAGACCATATGACTCGCCGCTCCTGCGGCTCGTCAATGATGACCGCCGCTGTTGATGACAACAACATTTGCCGTCACAGGGCGGGGATATAGCTCAGTTGGTAGCGCGCTGGATTTGTATTCAGTTGGCCGCTGTCAGCGTGAGTTCGATCCCAGGTTCGGCGGAAATTTATTTCAGAGTCAACTTTGTGTGCAGACTCTCTTCGGTGTCCGAACTCCCCCCCCCCCCCCCCCCCCCCCCCCCCGAGTACACTACATTGGGTGTGCACGTTAAAGATCCCACGATTGACAAAAGGGTCTTTCCTGGCAAAATTGCTTAGGCACAGTTAATAATTGTCTACCTATACCCGTGTGACTTGGAATAATAGGCCGTGAAAGGTAAATATGCGCCGAAATGGCTGCAATTACTGGCCGTATAAAATTTCATCTCACACGGCGTCACTGCAGAGCGCCTAGAACTGTACCCACGGAATATGCGCGATATAAGCGTCATTGATTGATTGATTGATTGATAGTCACAGAGTGACTCGGAGTCGCAGTATCAACAATAAGACAACAACCGCATCCTCAACCGCCGCTGCTGCTGCTGCTGTGGAAATGATGGAGCAGAGGAATGATGGCCGTGGCGGCGGCTCTGCCTGTCACGGTCACAACAACAACAAGATAATGACCGCCGCCGTTGACGATGATGACAACAACATTAGTCACAGAGTGACTCGGAGCGGGATCAAAAAAGTATCCTCTGTCGCCCCTGCTGCTGCTGCTGCTGCTGCTGCCATAAGGATGCTGCCACTGCCGTGCGGCCAACACGACCACCACAACAACAACAACCCATCATAATAATGCAGCAGCACCACCACCACCCAGACCCCCGCCTGAGAAATCTTACTGCTGCTGCGACGATAATGACCCCCGACACCACGACCAACGGTGGTACAACGAGAGGTCAAAAGCGGAAACGGGATGGGATTAATTGCGAACATGATGGAGAGGAGGAAAAAGACGACTCTGCTACTAGTGTCGCGGCGACCACCGGCACAATGATGATGCCATCAACAACACACTGTCATACTGCTAGCAGTCAACCACCACCGTCCACCTGTGATGACGATTGTCTTATAGTGGTGGAGCAGCCAGCGGGATCCAAGAAGGGCGCGGTGGTGGCCCCAACTACCCCAGCGGTAGTGACGATGGAAGATGACCAAGATATACTTCCGAGCAAAAGCAGCAACAAAAGGAGGAGGAGAATATTAAGGAGGGGGACGACAGTAATGCCGGTGACGAGATCGATGATGATGCAGAGGAAGGAGGAGACGACCGTCTGCTACTACTGTCGCGGCGGCGACCACCAGCACGATGATGATGCCATCAACAACACACTGTCATACTGCTAGCAGTCAACTACTAGTACCACCACCACCACCACTCCCCGGCGAATATGACAACGACTGCTTTATTGTGGAGGGGCCAGCAGCACCGAAGGCGGTCCCTAAGTGGTGGTGGGGACCGGCAGTGACGATAGAGGAGGATGATCTTGATTATGATGATGATGATGATGACAAACATACTTCAGAGCAACAGGAGAAGAAGGAGGGCGACAATAATAGTGATGATGAAATAGAAATTGATTGTGAAGGGGATGGAGAAGAAGAAGAAGGAGGAGACGACTCTGCATTCGCCACCACCACCACCACCACCACCACCACCATCACCATGGAGTTTCCATATGGCGAAAGCCGCGGAGATATTGACGAAAGAGAAGAAAGGTTGTCATCAATATCGACACTGTATCCCCCTCCCCGGACACTAACAGACAATGGATATCATGATGGACACAATCGATTGTGAACCCCCCTCCATGTTCAAGATCCAGGTGGTGGTCGGGTGGAAGACGAAGACGTCTGGTTGTTGGATATTCACGGTGTGCGTATAATATAATTAAGTGTGTTTAGTATAATAAACCAATATATAAAGACTCTGATGGTTTCCCCGCTCTTTTGTTTTGTGTGTATGTATGTGTGTGTGTGTATGTGTGTGTGTGTATGTGTGTGTGTGTGCGCGGTTGAAAGAAACTCATATGCTGGAAATCGAATTCTCTTTCTGCCTCTCTCTCCTTTCCTTTCTCTGTGTGTGCATGTGTGTGTGTATGTGTGTATGCGCCGCGCGCGGTTGAAAGAAATCTGGAAATTGAATTCTCTTGAGCACACACACACACACACACACACACACACACACACACGCACACACACGCAACACTCACTCACAAACACATGAACACGCACACACACTTACAAACACTCACACGCACACTCTCTCACACGCACACTCACTCACACGCACACTCACTCACATGCACACGAACACGCACACACACTTACAAACTCACACACGCACACTCACTCACACGCACACTCAACTCAACTCAACTCAACTCAACTCAATTTTATTAATCCATATTATTTTATGGAAATTACATTGTAACAATAACCATTTCCAATCAATAGAACAAGAATGTATAATAAAGAAACATCATAAAAAAATAAAAGACTATGATTATAATGAGTATGATCACAGTCTCACTAATGCACACAGTCACACGAACACGCACACACACACTTACAAACACACACTTACAAACACACACACATACACCAACAATAAATGTTTCTGTTCATAATTTATTAAAATCCTAAAAACACAGTCCTAAACAATACATAATTACCAGATCGAATAAAAGCACACAAATTAAATGCTGTCAAAGCAGACGAGTTGTATCCCTACACAAGACAGACATTTTCTGGGGCAGGGGAAGACAATAAGACTGGAGTTATCCCCCAACATAGAAGTCTAAAGACTAACCATACTAACGGACAGTGCAGGGGAGATAACAAAAATGGTGATTTAAAAGACTCTCTCTTTGCGAAGTGAGTGTGTATGTGTTCGTTTGTTTGTGTGTGAGTGTGCGTGTGCGTGTGTTTGTGTGTGAGTGTGCGTGTGTTTGTGTGTGAGTGTGTGGTGTTACAGGTCGCCAAATCCACAAGATATATACGGCACAATAGCGAAATACATAAACACACACACACACACACACACACACACACACACACACACACACACACACACACACACACACACACACACACAAACGACTAAATAAACACGGCACAATAAGAGATCTAGAGAGAGAGAGAAAGCGAGAGAGTGAGAGAGAGTGAGACTGAGAGTGAGTGACTGAGTGACTGAGTGAGAGTGAGACTGAGTGACTGAGTGAGACTGAGTGACTGAGTGAGAGTGAGTGAGAGTGAGTGAGAGAGAGAGTGAGAGAGAGTGAGAGAGAGAGAGAGTGAGAGAGAAAGTGAGAGAGAGTGAGAGAGTGACCATACAACGGGAAGTAACCGTTGTTAAACAGAGCAAGAGAGAGAGAGAGAGAGAGAGAGAGAGAGACACACACACACACACACACACACACACACACACACACACACACACACCATCAAGGATACATGTTTCTTCTACATCCGCTTTTATTTGGATGATACGTAGATTGAAGTATCCAGTAACAAAAAAAGTATCGCACAAATGCAGCATTCACAAACAGGTAACTGTTCAGCGATATCACGTGTTCAGGAAATCTTTTAAGCGTATACAAACTAACATAAGAATTTGGTTACTTTAACAGCATTGTGGAAACAATACGCAGCGTGATAAAAACTGATTATCTATAGAGGTGTTTCTTCAACTACACGTGTCTTATGCTCTTCGAGATGTGCCAACAAATCTTGTTATCAAGTTTTGACGCTATCTTTTAAGAAGATAAATCGACTCGCTTTCTATATAAAGTGTCAAAAAAGCTTTACTCTAGCATTCTTATCCCGACAAACAGGTATTTCTTACATACATTTTGCATTCTGCATCCTTTTGCCGTTTGTGTTAATATGACAGTGTAAATTCGAAATGATATTGCTAATCTTTAGAGCACCTACTTAACTATAACCTTTAAACTTGTAAAACAAGTTAAGAAGATATGCATTTCTGCAATTATCTTCAGTTATACTCAGTTCTTGCAAACAAAAAGTAAATGAGAAACATGTACACTTTGTCTACGTTTTCCCCGCGGGCACAACTTAGCATAAAAGAGTGGTGGAATGTACGACATTTTCGCATAAGAATATGATAAGGAGGAGGGGGAGAGGCAAAAGGCTAGTTACAAACTCCAAAGGTAGTGGCGATCATCAAAGTGTTGATTGAGTTTGATCCATACTACCTGAGAAATATACTCCATACAGTGATACTTCTTCTTACAGTCGAATTCCATCAACAAGCTTCAAATGGGCAATACTTGCTACATGTCCTTACAACCCTTCCCCATGTTTTTCACGTGAAATCCAGTTTAAAACAGAACAGAGAGGGCTTACAAAATCTGTAAAAGAGGCAATGTCTTTCTTTCCCGCCGCTGTTCAAATAATTTCAAGTAGGTGATTAATTAACTCTTTTATTTTCCACCATTTCCCCAAAGCTGCATAATTGTATACAAAAAACAATCTCTTATTAGCGGATGTGTTCTTTATTCTTTTGTTTTGTTCTTCTAATCTGTTGTTCACTAGGTCTTCGTATGACAATAAACAGAGGCACATATGACATAAGAGGTAAACACGAACAACAACAACAACAACAACATTGATATCAACAACAACAACAACAGCAACAACATTGATATTTCACACGTCTACTATTACACGGCATCAAAAAGCTTGCGTAAAACTAAACAAACAAACAAACAAACAAAGTAAGAAAGGCATACAAGTCCATGATCACGGAATGATACAAAATGCAGGTATAAATATACATATCAAAGTAGAGTATTATTGTCAGTTGGCGTGGAAGAGCTCATCACAAATTACGTCCCTTGGACCGCATCGCCAGGCAATGTCCAAGAGACATGCACACATTGTCCTTTTCAATTCGATTGACGTTGATGAGAAAGTTGTACCGCTGCGCTTTTTCATACCTTAACAAAAAAAGCGGAGTGACCAATGTTCACTTCCCAGCGGTAGTTGTATGAAGTTGTGCCTGAAAATAAAGAGTAGAAAATCCTCTCTACGGTCTATACAATTGACTGTTCTTGAGCGTACCGTTTTAGCAGCATCATATGGTTTCAGAAACTGGGAAAGCTTCTACATCTGGCAGTTTTGTCTTGCTGCGCGCTCAACCCAGTTTAGATTCTGACTTGGTGACAGGCAGGGTAGCACGTACTGCTCATCCGTGCAGAGCTTTTAAAGTTATGAGGATGAAAGAAACCGTCTTTTCTTTTAGTTCGCCCGCACCATAGAAGGTGGCTCCATAGGAGTCGCCATTTGCGGCTTCCCGTGTATTCTACCCTTTTATCAGAAGCAAGCGATGTTCAATGATGGCTGATGCACAAGAAACCACTCTCTTTTAAATGTAATCAATGTGTTACGTCTTTTGTTTGTAATGTGCCAGCGACTGGCAACCTATAGAAGGTGTACAAGACCGGGCGGGGATGTAGCTCAGTCGGTAGCGCGCTGGAATTGTATCCAGTTGGCCGCTGTCAGCGTGAGTTCGTCCCCACGTTCGGCGAGAGATGTATTATCTCCTCGGTGTCCGAACACCCCCGTGTGTACACGCAAGCACAAGACCAAGTGCGCACGAACAAGATCCTGTAATCCATGTCAGAGTTCGGTGGGTTATAGAAACACGAAAATACCCAGCATGCTTCCTCCGAAAACGGCGTATGGCTGCCTAAATGGCGGGGTAAAAAACGGTCATACACGTAAAATTCCACTCGTGCAAAAAAACACGAGTGTACGTGGGAGTTTCAGCCCACGAACGCAGAAGAAGAAGAAGTAGAAGTACAAGACAGAGTGCGTTTTTGAGCCAAGCAATTACACGGGCAGTATAAGTAAATAGGGATTACAATAATTGGCCTCCTTTCGCGATACAGCTACGATCTGTTCTTTTGAAAATATATGTTTTAAAACAAACATGAGTCTTTCCACAAGCAGGAAGACCACTGGTTATTAGCGGTACAAAAATCACTGACGACCGTCCCGAATAGGCCGAAACTGAGGTGCACGCAGCAACACTGGATGCCACCGAACTTTGTGGTAGCCAGCTTCAGACTCTGATAGGTTGACATTGAGATTTGTTGCCATCCACCATCTAGTTGGGTGGCACCCAGTTTCGCTTCGTTCAACTAAGCCCAGATTCCCAGCAGTTTGAGAGGAAGTTGTCAATAATTCCATGGGACACTTAGAGCGAGTCTTAACATAACCATTTTTGCTGACAGACTGTCATTTTTGATTGATATTGATATTGTCACAACAGCTCAAATTAACCACGGATGTCGTCATACATGTACAATAGTTATTGTTGCCCGAAACACAACATAAAGAGCTTAACTAGTTCTTTGTTGCGCTTTTTTTACACGAAAAAGGCTGGTTCCATTTACATTCGTGGCAAAAGGCATCACTCACAAAGCCAACTCCTTGTTCGTGACAGTCATGACTGCTTTTCAATTAATGTTTTCTTTGTTGTCAGTGTTGGAAATCCTGTGCTTCACAATTAAATCATGTATTTGTTTCCAATAATCATTTTCTAATTAAAAAACTGTTCATTTTTAATCAAGAAAACGGACTGAGCTAAGGGTTACGTGTCCTTTCTTATGTGATGTCTAAGTTAGACTTTACGCAGCAGCCGGCTGCTCCTCTAAGTATCGGTCTTCAGGCCATGCCTCCAGGTCCACACATTGGTCATAATTATGTCCTCGGCAGTAGGTGTACACGTCAGTCTTAGTATCAGTCGTTAGGTCATGTCTTAATTAAGGCTCGTGCATTAGTCACATGTCCCGAGTGATTGGCTTACACTTCAGCCTTAGCATCAGTTTTCGGGCCATGACTTAGTTAGGGCACGGACGGACACCAGTCACACATGTCCCCAGTTTTAGCGATCTCCATCATACCCGCTTCCTAGGAAGCATTCTTTCTCTCACGAGCCCCATTCGTCAATCACACGTCCCCAGTATGTTGATAAGTGTTGTTTTAGTACACCCTCACGGTAAAGCAGGGGCCTGTCCCCGGGTGTAAACGTCCCCAGTATAGTACTTATCAGTCTTGATCATCACCACTCCCTGTGGAACCGCGTGCTTTCTCTCACGACTGGAAGAGGATGTTGCCGAGGTTGCTGATCTGCGAACGAACACCCGAGTCCGTGCGCGTGCTGAACTGAAAGGTGACGTTGAAGTCTTTGACACAGTCCGTGGGCACGTTCACCTCGCGCGCTAGCACCTCGCGGGCCGTCTTGTGGCCCGTGAACATCTGGCTGATGTCTTTGTCGTCCTTGGCCTGCTGCAGGCCGTTGAACTGGGCGTTGAGGGACGACTCTCGGTCGCCGAGTGTCTTGAGGTGGTCCTCGATCATCGTCCGTTTGCGGTTGATCTCGCCGTCCGACACGTCGTACAGCTCTCGTTCTCGTTCGTCCAGGGCGGCGCGTATTCTGTCGAACACCGTCCTGTTGATGGGACACAAATAAGAAACATGAAATAAACAAAGAAAGCAAACAAAACAACAATCAAATGTAATAATGGAAAGAAAAAGAAAAGACACAACAATAAAAAAATAAATGTACTGATGATCAGTGTTGTTGATAAAGCTAGACAGTCTTAACAAGCTCTCGTCAAGTTCACGTCTTCCAAGCGAGTTCTGAAGATGCTCTCATTGTGTGTTGATTTAGATCTCACTAGTCACTGCTTTTAGTGGTCCATATCGTATCTTAAAAACACTACATACTGAAAGAAAATCCCAAATGTTTTTGTATACCTCCAAACTCGATACAAACTAACCAAGTAGAGAAATGATGCTTTATGTCCGTAAATAAAGTTGACCCGTGTGCGGCCCGGAGTCGAACCTGCGACCTTAGGATGACAAGTCCAGTGCTCTACCAACTGAGCACACTGGGCCCCCAACCTAACCAAACAAACCCACTCACCTAATATGTTGAGTTAGATCCTGCTGTATCTGGTCAACGGACTCCCCGGAGTGTTCAAGCTGCTCTCGCTGTTCGGCCAGCTGCAGCTTCTGTGTCTTGATGTCCGCCATCGTTTCGTCCAGTATAGGGGTGTACTTTTCCAGCGCCTCCTCCACGTTGACCACCACGTGACCCTTGATCTCCTTGTGGTCGATGACTGTGCAGTCGCAGCACACGGGCTGAATGCAGGGCTCGCAGAAAAAGTTGAGCGGCTGCATCTGATGCTTGGAGCAGTATTGTACGTCGGACTTTCCTGTCTCCTGAAAGTTTGTAGAAGAAGGGTTTTGTGGAACATGTTGGTTTGGGTTCCATGTGCAACACACGAAAGAAAAACTGCGTAATGTAAGGGTGAAGATACTGGAGGTCTATGTCGTAGCTACAAAACAGAATCTTCCCATTATGTTCTACTCTCTCAGATACATCACACTGACACCCGTGCAATAAAGGCTCATTGTTTAAAATGCTCATGTGTTATGTGGATCTTAGTCGTGTACTTATGTTCGATTATGCTTTATGATCGTGTGTTTGTGTTATTAGAAATGCGATGTGGTGCCAAACGAAAAATGTTTATGTTGATGTAAAATGAAAATGGACATAAAAGTATTCTTATCTTATCTTATCTTAACACTTCACGATATAGAGACTGGCCGTACCTTGACGAAGGTGAGAAGTTCCATGATGGTGTGGTCGTTGGGGAGACGCCGGAGCTCGGCTTCTGACGTAATCAGCCCGTCACGGCACGACGGACACTGGATCTTCACCGCCATGGGCATGCCGCGAAATGCTGACGTCAGCGTTTGTCGGAACTCGCCCTCTACTCGGAACATCTGTTGAGGATAGGAACGATGGTTATTGTCATAATTTTCATGCGTTTTCATTTATAAACAGCTTGGGAATAAATAACGCTGTTCCCCTTTGGCCTTGGTCGATAAAGATGAAATCGAAGACGATATGGTCCCCTCGGACCAACAAAAAAGCTGGTCTGTCATCAAGCCACCTGCACCAAACATCTTATAAATATTGACCTCGTCGTTGAATGTTGGCGTAACTCGTTTAAAACTGCTTTTTAGGAGAAGAAAGTGATGTTTGTTATTATGAAATAGTGTTTATATTCGTTCCTAGTATGGATAGAATTATAAAAGAAAGTAAAATCATGCATTGTCAATCGTATGTAAGAGAATATTATTCATGGATAATGAATTGTTTAGTCTAAAGCTCAACACATCAAAATCGCCAGGAATCGAGTTACGCCAAAATCCAACAAGAACATCGATATTTTGGTGATACCTAGGTGTAGTACATAATCACGCCTTTCGCTTGTATACGGCTATATCTCCATTCCACATCTCCTCGAACAAAATAAAATAGAAACAACAACAGTAAAAATCATGGTGTTCGAAAGAACAATGTTATTTTCACCGTTTTTTGGTTTTTTTGCATTTTGTTTTTTAACCACGATTGTTTGCGAAATTATGTTTTGTGAGTTTCCCTCTTCCCTGTCAAACAGACACAACAATGCTCACTAAAGAACAAGTACACCCTATAAAATAATTAGGAAAAAACGCCTCTATATTCTTTTCTGCAACCCTTATTTCGTTTTTAAAGACAGAGGAATGGTCTTCCTGTAATAATATCCACACGAAGTCAACATACATTTTAATAACAAACTCTTACCTTTGAAAGACTAAAGGGATTAAACATACATTATAGGCATCTTATTTCCTAGTCATCGAATTTTCCTTCGAATTACTTACATCTCCAACTTTGATGGAACAACTATGTCTGACTCCTAGCCTGTTAAGTGTTTACTTTCAAGGAACAATCCTATTGTAGTTTCCAATTAATCTGAAGTCCCATTTTTAGTGAACGTTGGACAGTTTCCCCGATTGTCAACAATACCAGGAATCGTCTGCATGATTTAACCTTCTCAAATTTACACTTTGAAAAAAAATCAAAAGTGTTCCTCTCACCTGACACAGACACTCCTGGCAGAAGGTATGATGGCAAGGCAACATCTTGGGTAGCTTCTCTTTGTCGTTGTACGACTCTCTACAGATGAGACACTTGAGAAATGTCTCCTCGAATCTCTCCTCGTCGAAGATGAGATTCCGCCGTCTCTGCTTTTCCAGCTCGCGTAGATGCTGTGACATTGTGCGGGGGTCCATCGTTTGAGCTGAAAACAACAAAAAGTACATTACAATATCAGTATTATGTAAACGCTGCGAGTGTGTAGTATAGATATACCAGCCACCACGTTAACTGCTAAAGGTCAGGTGTTTCACGAGGAAAAGTCTGAACATAACAAAAGACGTTGCACAATCAGTGTTAATTCTGCGCATCCCACTGCACATGGTAAGTCCCAGAGATGCCGTTGAGTAAAACCGCTGTGACACATAGTGAGCATCAAAACTGGCATTCGCGCCTGGCGTCCGTGCTTTCCATCGAATACCTGTGCGGCCGACCAACGCCGATTCGGTGATAAGTAGGTAGCTTGATAGCACGTGTTTGAATTCTCTGCAACCTCTGGACTCGGACTTCCAGGGATGTTGTGAAATACAATAAGATGCCAAGGGTGCCACAGACCGTTTGACCATTGTTGTAGACTGTTAGTTTCAGCACTCGTACAGTTATAGGGCCTACAAGGAACTGTGGAGTCCATGATTTAAGTTTGTCTGTTTCATTGCCAATCCTGGTACAGGCTGCATGAATTGTTGACACGAACAGAGATTATCTGAGTAATACTGGTTAAGTAATACGTTCTTCTTCTCCGTGTCCTTAATATCATAGATTGAAATATAATAAAACATAACAGTTAAAAACAAATCCACGTTCAGCTAGAACATGTAGTTAACCTTCGTCGGTGGTCGTGGGTCCGTGTGGACCCAAAAGGGTGTTTAATTGCATTGCAATGACGGTGTTGCACTACAACTGCTCAAACGTACAGTACATTGTCAACATCGTTGCACACCTGTGACCTACATAATCTCGTGCATCTTGCTCATACACATCAGTAAGTAAACAATCAGTCTCTACGCAACATCATGAACCGTCTAATGCCACATATTCGTACTGAGAAGACGTAGCCAAGTCGCTCGAGGCTATAGCTATGTTTCGAACTGCTCAACTAGCGGGAAAATACAGAATGAATGTGTACACAGTGGCGAAATCAATGAAACTGTTCTGGCGGCGTGATGGGCCATTTCAATACCACACAGGTGAACGGCGCTTCTTTTCATAGGGCGCTCTCCACAGCATCCAGGTATGCATACATGCTAACAGGTCAACTATAAGTGCACACGGCCGCTATTTTTTTGTGGGCACAAATGTGAACTTGAATGGTTCAACTCACAGTCGGGTAAATGCTGCATTAGATAGGTTTGTGCTTCCAGAGACAGAAAGCTGAGAGACGGACTCCACGACGCCATCTTGTCGGTAAGGTCATAAAACAGGCTGCAAAAATGTATTGAAAACCAAGACGTGGCTTTGAGACACCACTTGTGAAGTCAGCGGCAACAGCACAACGCCGCGCATGGACGTCCTTGAACATTTCGCCCAAAACGCTACTGTTGCTTCGCGTTTGACGAATTGTCTCTTGCGCGCATGCGTGTTGAGAGGTTTCCGTTCGAAACGCCAATGAACGGTTGAGCTTTGCGGTATTGATTTGAAATTCCCCATTGTCGTCTGCTTCTCGTACGCACATCTCTCAACAGTGTGTGACTTTTATAGTGGTGTGTGTGTGTATCACAACCATGCTGTCGACGAACAAAGGCTCTACGCTACCGACTGGCAGCAGCTGCCGCGATCGCGTTTAAACACATTCGTGATGTTGACAACTGTCGCCGGTCATACCAGCGTTGTTGCTCTATATAATACCTTGTCCGTGCCTTTTGCACCTGTGTTAATACGACTTCAGAACTGACGACATTAAGCCGGTTTGAGTATTACGGATTATAATCATAGGGTATATTCAGTGCAATATGCGATGACAATTACTGGTATATAGCACCTACATGGGGTCAATGGCCAAATAGCCAACGTTTCCATCGATCCTTGGCAGTATGATGTATACAAATCCTTGGAAGATTGTATGCAACCTATTCTCATATCAGATCATAAGTATACGCATACGATCTACTGTTCAGAGACAGCTAGTTCTTGAAGGGTAGATGTAGAGTATCTCACAAAATAGCCCAATTAAACTGATGATACACACTGAAATAGCCCTATTAAACTGATGCTACACACTGAAATAGCCCCATTAAACTGATGCTACACACTGAAAAAGCCCCATTAATTAAAGTGGTGTTACACATTGAAATAGCCCCATTAAAGTGATGCTGCATACTGAAATAGCCCCATTACAGTGATGCTACACACTGAAATAGCCCCATTAAAGTGATGTCACACACTGAAATAGCCCCATTAAAGTGATGCTACACACTGAAAGAGTAATGACCACTTTCAGATTCATTCAACTTATCGACGAACTTCACACGCGGTTGTATTGGACAATTTTCTAGCGGTGATATTTGTAGCGACAGGCGCACGGTAACTTTCTCAATGGAAACACAGTCACAGGAACAAGAGAAAAGAAGATTATATTATATTGCTGCGAAGAATACAGCTAGGCTAACACTGATGCGCCCATGGTCTTCTATGTCGTCTTTGCTATCTGTAATAGTTATCGTAAACTCTATTAAAACTAAGCAAGCTAGCGATAGCTTACATGCTTATTAGAGAATGTGAAGAATACTCAATTTCGCAACAAACAAATGTGTGATGGTTAACGACAATTACTTCTCCAGCATATGTATGGTGTGGGTTGCTTCGATGTTTGCAGGCTGGTATCAAGACTAACATTAAAAGCGTTCATCTGAACAAAACATTGTCAATAGCGTCGTGCTACCTTATTTAATATATATATATATATGTGTTTGCCAGATAAATTTGTACAACTTCAACCCAAATCAAAACGATTGTAGACTTGGTCATCAAACCATGTCAAGTTTAGAGAAAACTGTCCAGAAACAATGGACACTTCGCCAACATTTATGTAATATGAATTACGTTTGCTTTAAAACATCAAACAATTTAACAATATAATGAATATTGTCACGCACTGGTTATTTGCTATTGAGACAGCCATAGACAATGAAAATCATCAAAATAACAAAAGCCGAGAAAGTTAAATCATCGAAAAGAACACATATATTGGTCAAAGGTCGCTTTTGAGCTTTACAAAACAAGAGAAATTGGTAATTTGGGAAAACAAAAAGAAATAATTGAAATTCTCATGCATTTGCAGTACCTTCACTTTCCTCTGCTTTCTCTGTGACGTCAACGGCCTCAGCCGCCGCACCCGTATATTGCTCGGAGACCCAAATGGGGATTATCTTTCTCGCCTTGTCCAGATAGTACAGACTGGAAAAGGGAAGCCCCATTTGGAAGGCAGTGTCCACTAAACCGTCGCTTCGGACTCAGGACCAAACCATCACCTGCTTACGACCTCTCGCGCTCATGGACACTGCGGTTTTACGAGAAGACAGACAAAAGCACGCATGGATGCCTTTTAAGAGACAGAAAAAAGACGGCGATCCTGAACCCAAGTACATGTCTCGATAGGTCCGAGGAAGAGTTCGGATAGTGTGTTCAAAAACAAGTTTTCTGTTCTTGTATTGATGGCAAGTTGCCATGTAATAAGTTGCCGGACGACGATGTAAACGTCGAAAGAAGCTGAACGAGCCTATATAGTAACAAACTGCGAAGGCAAGTCTGGTAACTTTAGAGGTCTTTGTTTCAGAAGCCATCATGTCGGTTGGCCGAGATGGACTGCATTCTTGATTCCGGTCAGACGGGACCGAGAGGTTACCGCAGAAACGTCGCTCATTAATTTTACCTTAATGGCAGGCAGGGACATTGCGCACAATCACGCTGCGTCAAATAAAAACCGATATATAATGCTTGTGGTGGCTTTGTCATCCAGACAAGAATCACCGCACGAATAAACTAAAAGTACGTAAAATAGCCATCGATTTGCGTCGGTATTTCAGACAACTGAGACACGTTGCAGCAATCTTTAAAGCCAAATAGGTAATACATAAATACGTTTTCATTTCTCTGTACCTGTGTCGTCGTTAAACTGTTGCCGATTTTCCCTCAAAGCGCTCTCAGACTGTAACACATTAAGCCTTCTGCTGGCTTTGTCGCCGAGACAAGACAAGAATACTTTCTTTCTTTATTTGGTGTTTAACGTCGTTTTCAACCGTTCAAGGTTATATCGCGACGGAAGACAAGAATAACGTCCACATAAAAAAATGTATACATGCTCAGTGCGTACTTCCCGTGAAATCAATTCGACTTGCCATGTCAGATCCGGCCAGGCTTTTACATGGGGTAATTTCATCCCTCCGCGTTGACGCATACTAAAAGGAACAGCCTGGATGCTCTTTTCGCAGAGTGGATATAGTTTGACAAAACCCCTGTCTTAATTTACCGACACTATAGTGTCAATCTTTGAATATATATGTTCATGTAACAGTTCTCACGCTGTACAGGAAGCAGTCAAAATGTTGAGTTTTGGTATGTGTCCAGGTGGATGAATGTTCTTATCTGATATAAAAGTCTGAAATGGCAAATAAAATATCCCTATAGCACGTAAGCTTACGTAGGACATGAATACGCTTTCTTCCTGAAATGGTGAACAGAACTGTTCATACGGAAAGGACTATGTCTTGTAACTGAACGTGTAAGCCACTCGATCATGGGAACAGTTCTAGACAATAACAGAATGAAGTGACTTACATTTCTCTGTGGCCATTTCGTTCTGAAACTGTTTGAGTTTTTCCTCAAAGCGCATGCTCTCTGTCTCCGTCATGTTTGTGTCCGTCACTTCCGGTTCCGGTTCCGGTGGCGCAGCCGCAGGCTCAGGAGCCACCTGCACATTCAAAGTTCAGATGTAAAGGAAGTGTCCGAGAAGGCAGTGTTGTGGTTCAAGTGAGAAAGAAAAGAAAAAAGAAATAAATAATAAAAAGAAAGAAAGAAAGACAGAAAGAAAGATAGAACAATACCCTTGATATAACTGGACCATAACAAAACAATGAATGTTAAATTGTGCTTATTTGCATGCTCATAGGAATGTACATGTTACATAAAAACATGTGTAAAACATGATGTTCTCATTCTCCGCCGATTCTCGCACATTTAGCGCACCATTCCTAGTTCGTTTGGCACCCAAGATTCTGCAACGGGCAAAGTCCCCCCAGAGGCGTGAAAGAGACCTGGACTTGGCAGACACTACCACAAGTGTATGGTGGTCTAATGGGCCTAGAACTCCTAATCTTTTCAAGTAATCTCACGGCTTGGCTTAACCGATAACCCCCTTTCCAAAGCAGCACGAATATCCACTCATGAATAGTGTATGTACCCTTCAGGGACAAAAGGAATTTAGTGTGCACGCGCTGACACGATAGTTAAAGGTCAGTCACACACACACACACACACACACACACACACACACACACACACACACACACACACACACACACACACACACACACACACACACACACACACACACACACACACAACCTTATCATGCAAACAAAGACAAAAAAGAAAGAAAAAACGTTAATACCAGGCAGACATGTTACTCGCCACAATATGTTTTGTAAGCCTTGACACATCAATACAAAGTAGTTTCTTTGGACGCACAAAGAAACCTACTAAAGGCCAAGTGCCATATAATATATATATATATGCAACTGTGTCAGAAGTGTACCCACACTTAGTCTTTGAGAGTATAATACTCTTCAGGTATGATTATGACTGGGCACATAAATCATCGCACCTTTTCATAAATGCGACAGCTTTTTCGTTCTACGAAAAATAAACTGCTGATGAATGATACACAACTTACAAGCCGCAATATAAAACGTAGCATCAAAAGCACGCAAGAAAATTACACAAGGTTACCCGCACTTGAAAGGTATAATAGATAGTTGTGTTTTACCATCTGTATGCACAATAGATGAATTTAGCCTTTTCTGAATTTGTATCGCTGATAACGAAACCTATGGTATCTTGTCGAGCCGCTTTTTGGGACATCCTACGTTGAGTCGATTTCATATATACATGTACATGTGATCCCTGTGAAAAGCATCCTTGCTCTCCAAAACGTGCCAAAAAGCCAAAAACAAGCATCTAATAAGACAAAGAATGTTTGAAGAAAAATAGAAGTCTGTTTATATATTAGAAGAGGATACAAAGAGTTGTGCAATTTTGTTTGTATAAACATTTCATTATCCCGATGACTTTTTCATTTGCATTATACTAAAAAAAGCGATCTGTCTACTTGACATGTATGTTCAGTTACAAGAACAAGGAGCAGTTCCGTTCTCATGACAGTGGTCGCTTTGTGCGTACAGGTTTATTTTCCTATTTGTTGGTAATGCTATTACTGAGCATGTCTGTCTGGCAATTTCGTGGGGGGGCAAGGAATACGAAGATCGAAGCATATATACATACATACAGAGCCTTAACTTGAACCCGGCGAAGACTTCGCTGAGTTTTTTGTTTGGTTCTTTGAACAAAAATTCAGTGCCAAAGCTTCGTGTTGCAAGCTTCGTGAAGTGGACTTCGAAAAGTCGACTTCGTTTGAATAGTACCAGACTTGACGACCACTTCCCTTTGTTACCCACCATAATAGCAAACCAACCATTTTCTTGGCATACATATATCTGGATATTGTATTTCACAATTCAAAAGCTGTTTGTCGCAATATTTTGACATTCGGATTTTCGCATTCTCCGGGAAGGGACATTGAAACCCAAAAACCAACCAACCAACCAAGCATTCTCCGGCCCACACAAAAGAAGAAAAGGAACAGAATAGAAAGAACAAGTACGTATCTGGGTTGCGTATGAATTAAGACGAGGCATTTTATGCAGGGTTAAACTTAAAAGCATACCTTGGTTGACATAACGTTTGCGAAAATAACTGAGTGCAAATAGTGGAAGCTAGCTGTCTACGAATACGTGGGAGGATTTGCGTGTCTCTTTAAAGATTTAGACACGTCGTCTTGTAATGTACATGGTGTTTGCTTTTGTTTTATACATTTATCGGCAGGTGATACAACACAGAGTCTTATGGGCGTTTGTTTAAAGGGCTTCATGTGTGTGTGTGGAAGGGGTAGGTTGGTTGGGGTCGCGTTACTATGGCCGTGAGTGCATCGTGAACACTCACACAGGTAACACATTACACCTCGATCGGTACTCTCAGTCGCTTGGCTGAGAGGTGATGAACCGTGGCGTGATCGCACATTTCACAAGCAAACCCCTGCTAGTCAAAACTTTCTTTTCTTCTGGTACAACCCGCTTAGTCACTCAGTTGTCAGGCCAGCTTTGACTGTAGCTGTCTGACTTGTTTAGCAAGAAAGATAGATTTACGTTACAGGAGGCTGGACACTTTTTGATGTCAGAATACAATTCAAGAAGCCTAAACTAGCAAGTTTGTTTCCATAGTCGGAGAAAACAACAACATGTCTTTGCAAAGATATCACTTTCGCAAAACTAAATCGCAAAGTAGTACCCCCCCCCCCCCCCACAACAACAACAACAACAACGAATACATATATATAAAACAATCCCTAACAAATCTATAAATGAACAAAATTAATAAAGAGCAAATGAATAAATAAAATTCAAAAAATATATAATATAAACAAGAAATTCCTACGAGGTAGGAAAAACACCCCCGTCAAAGGGAAATAACTTTCTCAGTTGGTGGCAGTGACTGAGTGAGAATGGTTATTTCCCTTTGACCATGAAGATGTGCCTCTATAAGTCCTTGTATAATTTTAATCCACCAATAACTCCCCAACCGTGTGTTTGACTGGTCCCAATTTTTGTAAGGACCGTCTCAGGAATGTATAGAACCTGTTCACCAAGTTTGGTGACGATCGGTCCGTTCATTCTTGAGATCTATATGCGAACACAAACAAACAAACAAACAAACACATCGAGCGAAACCTATACACACCCCTATACCGGGGGTGTAATAAATACATGAACACAATAAAAACTAAAAACAACGAAGCAGTCAATTTAGTAAATATAACACACACGTTCAATTCAAACATTTCAAAAAGATACGTTAATCTAACAAAAAAAAGATAAAATCATGAACAAGATAATGTATTAGCATGAATTGGGGATAAAGGATTGGGTAGAGTTGAGGGTATGTGTGTAGGAGGGTTAAGAGACACAGAAACAGAGGAACAGCAAGTTAAAGAAAGTCGCAGTTACGCCCTTGCAAATTTGTTTGGGTTATTTCTCACATGAGTCACAATAATTGCTGTCTCAATTCGGTAACAGCTGAAAGCATTTCATGACTGCAAAGTAAAAAGAAAAGTGTAATTTGTAAGCATTCAGTCAACCATACATTATTACGTATAATAGCCAACATTGCCTCTTTCTTCTCTCTCACATGACGTCTTAGCTCGACGATGAAAACTTAACCATGTTTAAAAGGAAAGAAGAGAGACATTTGATTAAAAAAAAAGTTTGAAAAAATGTATCATCAACTGATCCCACGCTAAGTGAATTGCTGAACTGCAGGTGCAGTCAAGTGCATCAGGCCGTTGCAAAACTATAAGTAATTTTACCTGTTCCCCGGGGGACTCCTGTACAGGTACAGGTGAAACTTCGCTTTCCGTCTCCATCTGTGACTCCATATTTCTGCTCACGATATTACTCCCAGCGGTTCAAACACAAAAGTGAGCAGCAGAAACGAACGACTAAATGATCACCAATAACACACACATATATGTAAATCCATTACATTGATCACCACGATGATCATCAGACGAACTTTCACTGAAATCGATCAGGTTTTGCTAGGCCTTGAAACTGTCGTCTGCTTCGTAGACCAGTCGTCTGCTTAAGCCTTGATCACTGACTGTCGGCCCTCTGCCTGTGTGTGCGTGCGTAAAACCAGTCAGCTGGGTTAAAGTGTCGTCTTCGCGATCCAGTTTGATTATTCACGTCACCTCGGGGGGAACATTTGAATAAGAATGGAAACAGCGACAGAGAAATGAACGAAATCGTAGCCGGTTCGCACCCATACACCTATATCTTATTCACTCAAACACAAAAGGTCCACAAAGTCGGCGTTGCCGCCTGCCTCGACATTCCACCGTCAACATGCAAATATACTTAGAGCAAACAAATCGTACCTTTCATTTCTAACCCAACACAAACACTTCACGTAAAGTGGGCGGTCCTGGAAAAGTGATGAATCTAAGGCTGCTCAAGTATGGTTGGGGTAGGTGCAATCTAATTCATATGCGCCGCTTCCGGACGAGTGGATCGGCACAATAATCCAGTGAAGGAGTGGCGGCGATGGTGTCAAAATTAAGTTGGCCAATAACCTCTCGGTGCTAGCTAGCCCAGACACTCTGCCTCGAGTCTGACCGTGTTCCGAGAGGCTCTTAGCGCACGCGATCTTCAGGAGAAGGCTCAGGTATGGCCAGGACAAACGCCGGACTAGCGAACGTTAGGGTGTATACTATCTCTCTCTATTCCCTCTCATTAACGCACTGTATTATGAAGAATAACCATCGACACAATGAGCAATCGCCCTAAGTGGCACGCTCCTCCAATAATGCACACACTTCGTGGCGAAGAACAGCCTTTTATATGCACAATGATGAGTGTCTCCTCTTGTACACCAGAGGATGTTTAAGTATACTTTTCGCACGTTCGTCGATCTTTTATTGTGGAATTCTAGGTGACCAAACCTGGAAGTATTTTCTTGAAATTCCTATCACTATCAGTCACAGCTTTTTGGAAGATTCACAAAGTGCTAAGTCTCTGTGACAGTGTCCTACCGCGTTTATTCGGACTTGTGTACAATGTTCTTATTTCCTTTAGAAACGTGTTATGCAGCAACCGGCTTGAAAATGTTACGTTCAATAGTGTTGACAGTCAGTGTGGCTTTTAAATGACAGTTTATCACAATGGGAAGTCTCTCCTCTCACAGTCTGACTCTATGCTAACATACGAAATCATCCATATTCACATCGCCGAAAACAAGTTCGAACATCTAGTCTCCAGAAACTCAAACAGAGGAAACACAAACTCCATCCATATACACACTGCAAAATCATCGATGAAAGTCGAACGACAGTCAGCATAAAAAGCACCATCAATGGCCACACACAAATACGTTAACTGGCCTTTACGTCAGAACACCTTCACACACACACACACACACACACACACACACACACACACACACACACACACCTAAACACTCGTCGAATAAAACCATCAAAGCTGTCTGCGGGGAAGACTTAACAGAATCGACCGAGCAAGAAATGCAAAGAATACAAAAACCACAAGACAGCGATGTCTCACAGCACCAGTCCCTGTTGCCACGACACACGCAACGCGTTCGAAAAAGATGCAAACCCTCAACCAACCGGCCCGACAGGATATGCTGGCTAAGTTGTAATTGGGCGGATGTCTGCAAGATGTAATAGGGCGGAATATATATCAAAGGTCTACCCCCCCCCCCCCCCATTTCTTGTTTGTGTCCGCGATGTTGTCACTAAAGAGAAGAACACAAATCCAGAATAATGATTTAACTGCGAATGGAAAGGTTTTAAACATTTTGACAACAAAACTTCAAAAGAAGCCATTAACCATGAAGGGCCGACAGCAGCTAAACCTATTTCTGCTATGTCTTGATTACTTATTTACTGAGGAACCAAACTGTCATGAATAGGTAAAGGACTGAAAACTCCACAGCCAACAACCCATACGTTATTATAAGAAGAACAAATAGAAGTTACATGCCATGAGAGGAAGCCGACTTTCAGCGCTGAGAGCACTGCATTGAAACTGACACTGCGCTTTTCCTCACCACAAATAGTTTCAGAAGCAGGTCCGAATGTTATAATCACATGCTTTTGAACGTATACACATTCTTCTTCTTCTTCTGCGTTCATGGGCTGACACTCCCACGTTCACTCATGTTTTCGCACGAGTGTATACATTCATCAGCAAAGATTGTATCCAATTTAAATTTAGCCACGAATTCAACATGGATTTAAAGACTGACAATTTGAAAATCAAAGATTCTTCCCCTTCACATCTCTGCAACCACGACGAATAAATCTAAACCCGCAGCTGAACATCTTGTAGGCCA